>NC_028641.1:76636250-76654132 GCF_001406875.1 Solanum pennellii
AATTAGTGGTTGCTGGCCGTCTATTTTGACCAATAGAGCCAGCTTATTATTATGCTCTCTAGTTGCTCAAAATGTTTTTTTTTTTAAATTATTATTTTTTTATTTTTAGAAAAAAGCTTTAATTTCTGTCCATATAAAAGAGGAATATTTAGTATTAGAATTTCAAATATTATTTAAGGAAGATTATAAATTATAATTAACAAATTCTTTACATGATAATTGATAAAGAAAATATAATTATATATAAATTATTTGTTTATAAAAGTTTTTTAATGTTAAAGTTAAGAGTGAGATTAATTTATTCCATTGAAAATAAAATTATCCAAATTTATTATTTTAAAAAGTGAATGTGTGGTTCATAGTACATATATGTTATATCCCTATATTTTATTTTTTCTCTATGAAAAAAAAATCTTATCACTATTAATAATTCTTATATTATAATTTTGTATAGTAATTTCAAAATAGCTTGTTCACAAGCTAAATACTATTTTAATTTATGTGTTTTGATTTAGGGATATTATTTTTCTAATACAATCAATTAAAATATCAAGTATTGTAACTAGACCTAATAAGTTCACGTAACGATCATCGTGAAAGAATCTGAGATCTCCATCATCGATTATGGAAGAGCTCGAGATCTTCACCAACTATTATGTAACTAAAATAGATACTAGACTTAATAGGGACAAGATTCTCGAATGAATTAACTATGAATATAGCCTTTCATCTACTCTTTAAAAATCATCTCAAGTTTATTAATTCACTTTCGATACACTCTTATCACATTGATTATTTTAATTCGTATATTCTTAAATCACGTCTATAAATTCCCCCTATACCATTTTAGTGGTAACTAAGGTTTAGAATCACATTTTAAAGATAATTATTGATTCTTTTGACATGAAAAAAAATAAAAATAAAAAAAATCATTTTCAATTTTGTTATTTCTCATCACTTTCCTAAATTGTCTTTTAGTTCTTTTTTTTTTCTTTTTTTCATTTAAAATATGTTTTATTCTTTTTCATCTTCCACTTTCCTTTACACTTCCCCTTTTCTCATTTCTCAAATCTGATAAAACTCTCATTTTTCTTGACTCTCCGTTTACTTCAATTCCTCTCTGAAATTAATTTTTTTTCCCCCTTCTATGGCTTCTCCTGTGGAAGAAGGTAAACTCTAACCCCATATTTATATTTTCCATAAAAATTGAAAAAAAATATATAATATATATATATATTCACTGATCATCAAATTATCAGTAGCTAATTTTTTTTTGATTTATTAGCTCAAGATTTAGTTATAAGTATATGGGTGTTTCAGCTGGATTTTGCTATATTAGCTGTAAATATAGTTTTAATCATCTGGGTATTTAACAATAGAGATTAATATGGAGAAAAAATGGTTCTTTTTTTTAATTAAATAAGAAAAAATTATCCATGGATTTATCAGTATATACTTTTTTTTTTTGCTTTATTAGCTGGAGATATAGTTTTTAGCATATAGGTATTTTGAATTATAGATTTATATGTAGAAAAAATGGTTCTTTGGGGGAATTTGAGTTTTTAATTTTGGTTTATTAGTTGGAGATATAGTTTTATAAGTATATGGGTATTTCTTAGTAAAGATTTATCTTCATTGAGTTTGTACCTTGCAAACAACAACAACATACTCGGTGTAATCACACAAGTGGAGTCTGGAGAGGTACGATGTGTACACAAACCTTACATCTACCTTTGTGGGGGTAGAAATGTTGTTTTCGATAGACACTCAGCTGAGTTGTACCTTGCATATGTACATAACTTGAGCGATTTACTATGGGGTGATTTTTCATATTATTTAGATGACAATATGTATTACTGTACCTCGATCTGAAACTAGTTGAGGAGAGCTATATCAATCCTTGAAATTGGGCCAAAGTTATCTGGTACATGTTGCTGGTGGGAGGTGTGGTAGGCGGCAGGTATCTCGTGGAATTAGTGGTGGTGTGCGAAAGTTGTCCTGGACGGAACGGTATCGAAAAATTCTAAGAGCAGCCAGTTAGGTGACAATTTGAATTTTTTTTTTAAGGAAAATTTAAGTTTGTTCAATGGATAAGAATAAACTTTACAAGTTCTTTTATGCATAGTGTTTAGTTCTGAAGAATTTATGATGGAGCTGTATATTTATAAGTGGTATTACGACCTGATTCTTGATTATTTAATACTGAGTAGCTACTCTTTTTTGCTGACTAGTTCTGTTTGTGCTTGTACTAGGTGAGAGAGATGTCGAGAAAGGACTGATTACTCCAACACCAAGCCATAACCCTCTAGCTGAGCCATCACCAACCCCATCTCCATCTTCCGCAACAGCACCAGCTCTGGTGCTTTCCAATTCTGGCAAGAGAATTGACCAAGCAGGGAAAAAGAAATATGTAAAACAGGTTACGGGAAGGCACAATGACACTGAGCTTCATTTAGCAGCTCAGAAAGGTGATCTAGCAGCAGTGAAGCAGATACTTAATGACATTGATAGTCAAATGGTCGGGACGCTGAGCGGCGATGACTTTAATCAAGAGGTCGCGGAGATCAGAGCATCCGTAGTGAATGAAGTGAATGAATTAGGAGAGACAGCACTCTTTACAGCAGCAGCGAAGGGATATCTTGAGGTATTGAAAGAATTATTGAAGTACTGCAATAAGGACACTGTTACTAAGAAGAATCGGTCAGGATTTGATCCTTTGCATATAGCTGCAAGTCAAGGACACCACGGTGAGGATCTTATATTTCTTGATCATTTTACTTATATATCCCTTTACAGTGCAGCTTAAACTCAGCTTGTTAACTTTTCTGATATGGAAAGATGAAGGATCTAGTTTACAAGATGCTGGAAGATTGAAAAAATTGCTAACCAAGTTATATCTCTCCCCCATAATCCTATTAAGATTTGACAGTGTACTTGTTTTACTTTACATTGAGAAGGGTAAGTATGCCATGAATTTGCAATTTTAAAAACCAGTCGTAGCTTCGTAATACATAAATAAACACTCAAACTTGGGCTCGACTGGCAAGTAAGCACTTCAACTTTGACAGTGCACATGTAGACACCTCAACTTGGTCTTACTTTTCATTGAAGGTGTCTAAATGATCATTTGGTAAGTTGGAGCATACAACTGACACATTTGAGACGAGTTGAGGTGTCTAGATGTGCATAGTCAAAGTTAGAGTGCTTAGTTGTCAGTTTAGACCAACTTCAAGTGTCTGTTTATGTATTATGTCTAAACTAAATTCTGATTTGAACCCGAACACCCCCCTATCCAACCCCTTGTCAAAAGAGGGTATTGACCTTGAAGAGATCTTGTTTTAGAATATCATGCCTTCAGTCTCAGCAGGGCTGATGCCGGTTGATATTGAAGGTTCAAACTTTTTGAACTGACCTACTGCAACCTTGAAATTGCCAAAAATGTGTGTGGAGAATTATGCAGTAAACATTCAGGAAAAAACTCTACAGTTCAGTAAAATATTGAAGATGGATAAGTTTCATGGTGCCAGAAGATACTAATTATTGGACAAAGACTTATTTTTGCGTTCTTATGACAGGAATCGTCCAATTGCTTTTAGAGCATGATACCGGACTAAGTAAAACATTTGGCCCTTCAAATGCAACCCCTCTTATAACTGCTGCCTCAAGAGGACATATTGCAGTGGTCAATGAACTGCTGTCAAAGGATTGCACCTTACTGGAAATTTCTAGGTCCAATGGTAAAAATGCTTTGCATTTAGCTGCCAGACAAGGGCACGTGGAAATTGTGAAGGCTTTGCTTGACAGAGACCCACAATTGGCCAGGAGGACGGATAAGAAAGGACAAACTGCATTGCATATGGCTGTAAAGGGAATCAGCTGTGAGGTGGTGATATTGCTTCTCGAGGCTGATGCTGCTATAGTTATGCTTCCAGACAAGTTTGGCAACACAGCATTACACATAGCAACCCGGAAAAAGCGTGCTGAGGTATATAATCTGTTACTCAAACATGATTTTTTTGTGTTTAACCCCATCCCTCACACCAAATACGACATCACTATTCCTCTACTGTTCTTTGTTTCTAATGCATGGTGTGCTGCAAAGCATGACACAAACTTAATATTGCGTTTTATTCTTAAATCTGATGTTTCTCTTTTGTAATAAAAAATGTTAATTGTTAAATTTGGTTTATTGAATGGTTGTTGGTTCATGTCTCTAAGATTATACAAAATTTGGATCACCATGTGTTCAATTGTTACAATAATCATGGTCCGTGGCCACATTGTTTCATCCTTATAATGAAATACTGCATGATATCCATTCTTTTGTGCTACCTGAACCACTCCCCTTCTTGCTTTTAAGATCTGTCTGTGCCTTTATCACCTCTTATATACAGTGATATTGTGATTGATAATCAATTTAAAACTTTTGCCGTGCAGATAGTCAGAGAGTTGCTACGCCTGCCTGATAGTAATGTTAATGCACTGAACAGAGATCACAAAACAGCTCTTGACATAGCTGAAGATCTTCCCCTCTCTGAAGAATCCTCCGAAATAAAGGAATGTTTATACAAATATGGAGCTGTTAGAGCTAATGAATTGAACCAACCAAGGGATGAGTTGAGGAAAACTGTCAGTCAGATCAAGAAAGACATTCACACACAGCTTGAACAAACTAAAAGGACAAACAAAAATGTCCACGGAATTGCTAAAGAGCTTAGAAAGCTCCATCGAGAAGGGATTAATAATGCAACGAATTCTGTGACTGTCGTTGCTGTTCTCTTTGCCACAGTTGCCTTTGCTGCTATTTTCACTGTGCCTGGAGGTGATGATGAGCATGGAGTGGCTGTGGTTGTGAGCACTGCTTCATTTAAGATCTTCTTCATCTTCAACGCCCTTGCTCTTTTTACATCTCTTGCTGTTGTCGTAGTTCAGATTACATTGGTTAGAGGAGAAACTAAGGCAGAAAGAAAAGTCGTCGAGGTGATTAACAAGTTGATGTGGTTGGCTTCTGTCTGCACTTCAGTGGCATTTATGGCATCCTCTTATATCGTGGTCGGTCGCAAGTATGAATGGGCTGCAATATTGGTAACAGCAGTAGGGGGAATAATAATGGCCGGGGTTCTTGGAACCATGACTTACTATGTGGTAAGATCAAGGAAGAAAAGATCGATAAGGAAGAAGCAAAAACATGCTAGAAGTGGTTCCAACTCATGGTACCACTCCGAGTTCTCTAATTCTGACATCGACAGGATTTACGCCCTGTGATGAGGGAACGAAACTGTTCTGGTGTTGTATGTAGCGAAACACGAATTCTGGAGAGACCGATGAACACCCGTTGCACCTGGAGGGAACTGCAAGTTTCAAATGAAGATGTTTGATCTGTTCATATTTGGAAGGGAGGTTCCAGTTTACGCGTATCGTCGTGTCAACGAATAAGGCTTCTGTCCCAAGCCAGAACAATGGCGATGATGTATAATTCTAAGCTTAACTCATGGAACTGTAGATTGTAATTTTTTGCATTGGGATCTATATATTCCCATTGATCTATAATGGGAAAGATTATGTATATGTAAAAAAAAAAAAAACTCATAAAGTTATCAATTACTATGGTATCTACCACTTTGTGTAGCAATACATTCGAAATTTTATGTCGAAAGTTTATCAGAAACAACTCGCTATTTCATAAAGGTGGATAAACGTCTGTCTACATTGTATCCTTTTCAAGACGCTACTTATGGGATTGCACTGCATTTATTGATCGAGAAAGTTATTGTCATATAAATTGAGATCAAGGAATTAATACTTATCAAAGTTTTAGTAACTACTAAATATGTCTCGGTTCCAAAAGAAAGATATAATACATAAATATGACCTTTAACTTGACGTCAATTGATAACTATGACCTTTGACTTTGGGTGCGTACAAATAGACACTTAAACTTATATAAAATTGAGCAAATGAACACATTTGTCCTACATGACATTCTACATGACAATTGTGTATCCTACGTGATATTTTACGTGTATTATGCCATGTAGTACACTTGCGTCTACTTGTTCAATTTTTATAATAGTTTAAGTATATACATGTGCACATTCAAAGTTAGAGGGTATAGTTGTTCGTTGACGCCAAGTTAAGAGTCATGTTTACGTATTATGTCGAAATAGAAACGTGTCAAACCTTTTGGACTTTTATCGGAAAAAGTGTGTTAGTATAAATAGAGAAATAGATAGTCCTAAATATTTGCAAATGTAAAGCAAATTCAAAAGGAAAAAATTGAGCATAAAGAGTTCACTTGGTAAGGCTTCGAAGATGGTGCGCATACATGTGAAGCACGGCGGCGGCAGCGACGGCGACGGCGAGTTTCTCTACGACACTGAAACGTCTTTAACAATTGATGAAATCGCCAAAGACATAATCGAAATAGCGAATATCCAATCGAAGATTCAATGCTTCGCTGTCGAATTCGAGTCTCATCTATCTAAGCTTCAAGGCGATCCTAAAGGTATTTACAATCAAAATTTCTAGTAATGTTGAAATAATCATTGATAAGTTGAAGTTGTGTATATTGAAATTCGAGCTTTATCTTCAAGCTTCGAGGCAATCTTAGAGGTTTTTACAATCAAAATGATAGTAATGTCGAAATAACCATGGATTAGTTGAAGTAGTTATAATTTTCGATTGAGAAATTAACAGTTGAAATTTGAGTTTTATCTCTCTAAGCTATTCTAATGGTATGTACAATCAAAATGCTAGTAATGTGGAAATAATCATTGAATAGTTGAAGTTGCCTAGTTTTCGCTTCGCAAAACTAATGGTTGAAATTCGGGCCTTATATCATGTCATGCTCACTTTGCCAGTCAAATTTTACATTCGAATAGGGGCAGAAGAAATTTTGCATTCGAATAGGGGCAGAAGAATAGAGGCGGAAGAATCTGGAGTTGTAGAGAGAGTTATAGAGAACTCTAGAACCCCTAATATTTCAAGAAAGCTTTGGAAAATTCTAGATTATGCAAAGTCTAGAGAGACCAAAGTGTAAATACTTTAGGGACTTGTAAAGTAGGTTGTCGTATAAATAGAGGTGCCATTCATTTGCAAGGCATCAGTCAACTTGAAAAACATTCTCCAAGCAATACAAAAGCCCTTCTTCCAAACTTTTCAAATCATTCTAAGTCTTTCTTTGCATTCTCTTAGCGATGCACGGAGCTAAGCACGGAGCTTACTTAGCGATCTTAGTGTCTCTATGCTTTAAGGTGATCCTAAAGGTATTTACAATCAAAATGCTAGTAATGTCGAAATAATCATTTTGATGAATTGAAGTAGTTAAAGCTTTCGCTTCGAAAAATTAACCCTTGAAATTCGAGCTTTATTTCTCTAAGCTTCAAGGCGATCCTAAAGGTAAATACAATCAGAAGTTCTTTACAATCATTAATGCTGATAGTGTCATACTCATGATTATCAATTGAAGTTGCACTTAACTATTAAAATTGTCAATGCAGTTATGTCTCTGGTGAGAGCTCTCTCCGAAGCTACGTCGTATGCTTCAAAGGTCTGTTTCTGTAATAGTTTATTTCATTATTGCTCTATCATTTGCTATGAAATGTAAGTTCTGTAATTAGTATAGTAATATCATGAACTTTTTTTTTTATAGTTTGAGCAACTTATAGATTTAGGTGAGCAAATACTCGCAATGCTTTGCATCCTTGCATTTGGTGGTTCAAATGATGTATGATATGTTCCATTTGTTTCTGTCCATTGAAATGGTTTACAGGATCAGGTTATACATAACAAACCTCTATCACTTTATGTGCTAAGAAATCACACAAGAAACATTGAGAAGGAATATTTGGCAACACATTCAGTAATGGGATTATCAAGTTCCGATTTACAACAATTCTTGTCAGGTATGTTTACAATCACTTATTTCAGCCTCCTGTGTCTTATATGCTTTCGTTCAATATACAAAAGTTCAGGGCAAGCGTTCTTGTTTGAGATTTTATGAGTTTATAGTCACCGTGACTTTATTTCAAGTTCCATGATTACATGTTATTGTTGGTAAGTAATTCCATTGTTCGTCATACCTCTGGATCGAGACATAATCAATGGAGGCTGCAAATATGCTTTTAATAACAAGTTCAGAAAGAGATGCAGTTGCTTGTTTATTTTCCTATGAAAAAATCAGTTTGATGACGAGCTTCTAGATACTTACCCTTTTTCTCCAAAAAGAAAAAAAACATTAAAGCTTCTGAACCATTTGATTATTTGATCTCCAGGCAAATGAAAGTGAAGCCTTTTAAACATCTCAAGTGAACAAGTGAATATTGCAATTCGTTATTATTGTTTCCACTTGATATTTGTCCTGCAAGCTTTTTCAAGTGAAACTCAAAACAGTTAGCAATTATGGATGAATACATGATTCTGCAGACTTGCGAATTCTTGAAGAAAACACAGTGCAACTTTTATGGGCAGGAAAAGAGCTCACCAGAGGGAAAAAATTGTGTGACTTTATAGGAAGAAATGAGAAGACAAAGGTACATAGTATTTTTTTCTCCACCTCATAAGGATATATAATATCAGTACACTTAACACCCTACCTGCTGGTGGCAGATCGTTATCAGGTTGCAGTCACCTATTCCACCTCCTGCATCACTCACTGGTACTTTCTTTTCCTTACTAGAACGACGTTCGATCGGGCATGATACATAAACAAACACTCAAACTTGACATTAATTGGAAATTAAGTACTCCAACTTTGAGCATGATCATCTAGATACGTCAACTCATCTTCACCAATTGAACACTTAATGATCATCTAGACACCTCTAAAACACGTCAGCGTCGGGTCTCCTTGAGACACGGCGGGGACGAATTGGATTGTTTAGTTGTCAGTTGGGACCAAGTTGAAGTGTCTAGATGCGCATTTAGTGCTTACTTGCCCGTTGAGGCCAAGTGTGAGTCTCTATTTATGTATTATGCCTTTTTTTTATGTTTTTGTTTTCTGCACTTCTTTTGCCACAAATAAGAAGAGAACTTGATAGTTATATTTTATTTTGAAGGTGGAGAAAAATGTTGAAAGAAACTGACGTCGTCTGGTTTTTGAATGACTTTTAAATGGGAAACACACTCCTTTTGAATGATCTTTTTGTATAATCCCATAAAGTAGGGTTTGGAGAGGGTAGGAATTACTGTTGAATGAAAACTATTTATGTACCCCTTGCATCTCAACTACCACTAGTATCCCGAGGATTCTAAAGCTTAATACACTACAAGTCAAACTCGGTGAATCTAGTCATTAAATCATCTATGTAAATGTGTACCCGAATTCATATTGCTTTTGGAGTTTCTATAGGTGTTTTATTTCGACTAGATATGTCTGATTCCTTATCTTTATGCTGTTGTAGTTTATGCTCATAAAATCTTGCCTAGTTTGAAGTACATGTTATGAGAAGTGCAATGCATATGATTTGAGCTTGTAGTTCTTCTTTCAATGTTTGGGACTGAGTCGTAATAGTTGTAGTTATTCTTTTGATTCATCTAATGGTCCTACTTCTTGGACAAACAAAGAATAGTATAGATGTGTGGATCAATAAATTGTACTAATGCGCGATGAACTAGAAAGGACCGACATGAGTGAAATAATATCATAGCAATGCTTTGATATTCTCCGGAGACATGAACCAAAAATAATGTTTTGATTTTTCACTAAAATACCTTAATAGGCACCCAAAGATGTGGCCTAGTAATCAATGAAGTGGGTTGAGAACCATGAAGTCTCAGGTTCAAGTGTTCAAGTCTCAACAGCGATAAAAAATACTAGGTGATTTCTCCCGATTTGCTTTGATGGGCCAAGTAATTTGGTACCTTGTGCTGGTGGGAGGTGACAGATATCCCGAGGAATTAGTCAAGGTGAGAGAAAGTTGGCCCGGATATCACAATTTTTTTTAAAAAAAGACTTGATAGCCGGAAGAAATGGTTGTATCCACATTGAATATTGAGTTAAATTATATAACAAACCAAACCCATCTTTTGAGTTCACAATTAAGAAAATAGATTTTGCTCCAATCTCAACCTAGTGGAGGCCAGCTATATAATAATCCTATATATTCATTGTCTGATTTAGGTCCATTCCAACATTATTCAGAGAACTCCTAGTAAAAAGACAGCTCGGTGCACTAAACTCTCGCTATACATTGATTTGGGGAAAGGCCAAACTATAAGGGTCTATTGTACGCAACCTTGCCCTGCTTTTGTTTTCACAGCTCGAACCCATATGACAACAATTTTATCAGTTACGGCAACCTATCGTTGTCCTTTTTAATTTGTGATTGGAGTAACACATGAGGTGTTTACACTAGCTGATACTCTCCCATAAATGCATCTTTATGACTAGCAATAGTCAATTAAAATAGTTTCACTTTAAATTATTGCTTAATTCTGGTAAATTAATATAGTTTAGTATAAGTATACTTGGTGTGAGTGATTTTTTCTAGAATTAGTTATGCTTACAAGTTCTTATTTAGGTGAAAACTCTTTACTTACGCAATTTCTTTTTTCAACCATCTTTGAAATGTTTTTTCTGAGCCGAGGGTCTATCTTAATCTTGTTCGTGTAACCCTCCCTAAACTCCACTTGTGGGAATTCACTGGATATGTCATTGTTGTTGTTGTACTTAGGGCGAAAGCTTTAATACTTGAATACGCCAAAAATGTTGCCTCACTCGTGTCTTCATAAATACACCAATTTTAGAGGATCCAACATACTCAACATTTTTGAAAAGTCTGAGCAACATGACAGGCAGGGAAGTTTCATATGTCATCCTCTAGAAATTAGTGGTGATGCTTGATCTAATAACTTTGACTGTACAAAACATAAAAAAAAAAAAAGGGAAAAAGGAGCTTAGTAGACAACTTTAGTAAATTTTTTTGGTATTTGATTCTCTATACACTAAGAGAAATTGGTGGGGAGAAAGTGTTTGTTGTAATATGCTTATCAACGTATTCCTAAGTGCTCAACACAATCAATGAATCTTTACAACAATGTTTATTTTGGGTCTAATTTTTGTCAAATATGTGGCTAACATCTTCACTTAGTTTAAGGGCTCATATACCCATTTGAAATTCAAAAGATGTTTTTTTTTCTTTTCCTCTAAAAGCAACATTAAAGTTATGTATTTTTTTCCTAATACTGTCAGAAAAGTTGTTTATAAAAATCTGTCCTTCCTTGTTCTCAAGGATTTGGTTTAGTGGTAGGGATGACAATGGGGCGGGGCGGATGCGGGCCGGGATGGGGTGAGTTTAAGGCTATGTGGGGGTGAGGCGAGTCGAATGTGGGGCAGGTTGAAGTGTTTTTTTTTAAAAATTAATGTGGGGCGGGGCGGGTTGCGGGCATAAGTCATTTTATGTGGGTTCAAACTTAATTTTAACTTTTTATATGTTATTGAGGGATAGAACATTATTTATTAAGATAATTTCATTAAATCTACTAAAATATTCAAGATAATAAATGAAAATGATACAATAAAAAATAATACAATGTCTTGCACATTTCCCGATTAACCTTTAAAAAATAAGATTTTAAGTCACTATCCTATTAAATTAATACAACTAAATGAAAAAATAAATTTATTTTTATGAATTTTATTTTTAGTATAAAAAATAACTAGAAAAAAGAAATTAAAAACATTATATGGGGCGGGTTGAAAATGAAAAGTGTTGCTATGCGGGCGGGGCGGATTAAAAATTTTGCGGGTTAAGCTCAATCCGCCCCTCCCCCGCCCCATTACCATCCGTACTTATTGGTAAGGTCACAAAAGTCTGATATGTGGGTTAGGTGCATGCCAAATATTCGAATCTTGATGCAGGCGAAAGCTCGATATTAAGCGGAGAAGGGTAAAGAGGTAGATTCATTATCCACCTAGTTTCCACCCTACTACCAAGTTGTTTCGGGATTTGGATTTTCCTCGCTATATATAAATATGGCGGGGAAAATATCCAAATTGATATGAATTAATGGGAGATGCTGTTGAAACTAGTTTTTCTCGGTAAGGATAGGTACAAAGTCACTCGAATAAAAGGAGAGTGAACAACCATAATCTTACAACCTAAAATTATATATAGAGCCATTCTGAATGACTTGAAAGAGATGATAACCAAATTACAATCATAACAAAACACATTGTAATTCCATAAATGAGATTCAAAAGAGTAAAGTCTATGCGAAATAAAAAAATATTAAATTCAAATATTTTTAAAATCGTATCGAACTAACCGATAAACAAATTCAATAAGTCTTCCCCAAGTAAATAAAAGAAGTGCTCCTTAAGCTTATTGCTATTAGAACCATTTATTTATTTATCTTTAAAGTGAGTTAATAATAATAACATAATCTAATGCTTAAGCTATTCTTTGAGTGCCACACAAGTGGGGTTTTTACAATCAAAATTGATGATTATTTTTTTGTATTTCCTTATATTAGAGTGACCTCACTATGATATATTATTTTATGGTGAATCAGAATTTTCCCTCAATAAATAAAAAGATTTGCTATCATTAGTCTCTGATGAGAAGAGAAGAGATAGTAATATATATTAAACAAAAAGTTATTATATATACACGAGAAATAAAGAGTAGAAGTATTCAATAATTATTAATAGAAAGAAAATTCAACATTAAGTTGAGACCAATAAAAGAAAGAGAATAGGGCAAAAATACTCCCGAACTATTTAAAATAGGTCATATTGAAAAATAAAAAATAATTTAGTAACTCACAATGATACTTGAGTAAAATTAAATAATTGATTTGTTACCAAAAAAAATTTAGTGACGTGAAGGCAATAATGTAAAAATTTATTGATGTACTTAACTCAAATTAAGCAAAGTGACCCAGTATAAAGGGAATCATGTATGTGATAAAATAAATAATTATTGATGTACTTTAAGGACCATTGAACCACTATCTTTTTTCTGCCTTCATTGATTATTATTCTAAATAAAATCATCATTAGCTTCATTGATTTACACATTAAACTAATAGCACTTGCAAATTTATTACTTAAACTTAGGGTTGAAGCTTTGTAATAATTTTTAATTTTAATTTTTGCATTATGCTCAAAATAGCTCTTTATTAGTTCATCATTAAGAGTATTGTTTTTCTTTAATCATTTGGTATTCAATTTTTACTTGACCAACTAATTTGAATTATCGCCATGTAGGGCCAGTCTAAAGGGGAAGCCTTTTTTACGTAAAGTTTCTCCATTCCTCGAGCTCGAACCAATGACTTTGGCAAATTTGGAGGAATCTAAAAATCCCATCCATCTCCTCGTAGTCCTTGTCTATATTTCTCGGTTTTTTAAAATATTGTCAAACACGTTTTAGATCCTCCAAAATAGATAGATTTTGGGGGATCTGACACACGTTTAACGACATTTTTGAAGAGTCCGAGCAACATAGGTTCTTGATGGTAGAATAATTCCTTATTAATGATAAGCAATTCTCTATTTGTCATTTGTAAATGATCACCTAGAGATAATGACTCTTTGCATGTAGTAGTTCATTTCAAGGTTCAACTTCTAGTAAAGACAAATAAAACTAGGTGATTTCTTTTGATCGTCTAAGATTTGATAGACAGAGTTATTTGATACGTGTACTAGTGGCAAGTAACACGTACTCGGTGGAATAATGTACTAGAAAAACCTTCCTTTAGAATTTATCACAAATTTTTTAGTTGAGTTATGCTCTGGAAACACTACAACGAAAATGAGATTTAGCGGCAATTAATTAACAAGCCGCAATTAATACTCTTTGTATATGTCTTTAAAGGCTTTAACGACATTGGATCTAATGACACTTAACTAATGCCGATAAAGATTTTAGCACTCTTTATTAATGTGTCTACTTATTGCCGCTAAAAGTTGTTTTTGTTACGTGAAATCCAAGTATTGCTAATCTACATGGAAGGCTTATTACACAAAATTGTGAAAGAAAGAAACAATCATATAATAAGATAATTTAAAATAGTTATTTCCATTTCACTTCCTCTGGTAAAAGAAATAACAATTACAAGAAAAAACACTAGGTGATGTGATCTTTCCGTCTGTCCTAGCCTTGGTACACAGAGTTTCCTTATACATGTTGCTACCTGTTGCTGGTGGAAGGTGACAGGTATCTCGTGCAATTAGTCGAGGTGCATGTAAGCCACAGTTATGATAAAAAAAAAGGAAAAATTTATCCCCTGCAGAGTCCAGGTCTTTCTTGTTCTTTAGTGATCACTTTAGAAGCAGACAATGAACAAACTCCAATATCACTTATTGTCTTTCTTGCATGCTGAGAGTTTTTGCAATGAGCAATTGCTGCTTGAATTGAATTCTCAATATCTGAATATGAATTGTTGTTTCTCTTGAAAAAGTGCATTTCTTGAAATTCATTCGAATTATTCGAGCTTGAAGCTGACAATGAGCCAGAAGTAGACGATGAAAATGAAGACGAAGATGATTTAGTTGTTGAAAACCTTTTAATAGCTCCTGAGAATGACCTTCTATGTCTACCTCTTATCTCTTGATGATCGCGATCATTTTCTTTTTTGACTCCTTTTGAATTCGAACCACCTCTATGAATTTGCCCAAATGACTCTTTCTTAGCTTCTTTAGCTATTGGAAAAGGCCCTTTTGCAATGTTTCTTGAAGCAGCTGCAGAGTACTCGTTCGAGCAGCCAGATTTGGAGAAGAAAGACTTGAGATAAGAGCGCGAAGACTTAAGTTTAGAACCAAACGTGGAGTTCTTTATGTGCTTGAGTTTCTTAGTCCATGACCTTTTTGTGTTCTCATCATCGTCTACTGGATTGTCATTGTTTGCATCAGCTGAATACTCAAACATATATTCTTCAGGATTGAGTTCTCTACTAACTTGACAAGACTCAACGGGAGAGACATTACATGATTCAAACGGAGTGTTATTACTCGTAGGAGTATTAGTAGTAGTTCTGAATAAAGGAGTACTAAAAGACTCATCATAAACATCGTTTTTACGAGTTCCATGAGCATGTTTATTGGGATTTTGTAGTAATTTCTCTACCATTTGTGTTGTACCAAAAGGGAGGTGAAGTGGTAGAAGTTTTCCATTATGGAATAATTCATCAGCTGGTGAAGTTGTTGTGTCTTTATCAATACAATTTGGAAACATTTGGAATTCGAATTCTCTAGCTTGAGAAGGGGAATTTGTAAATTGTGAAAACATGTTTGAATTTGAACTTACTTCCATGTCTATATAATCTTCTTCTTCAACTACATTGTCACACGAACGACGAATTTCTTCATATTCCATGGTGTTTTTCACTTTGTGTTTGGGAGTTTTTGGAAGTTTTGCAAGTTTTGGAAGTGTAAGTTTGAGTTTTTAAGAGCAAATGCAAGGGAAGAGAACCATTTTATAGAGAGGATGGTTGTGTAGCTTTTTATTTTTTTAAAAAATGGGTTGCAAATAAAGTGATATTAGACATATTTTAAATGATCCAAAATATGAAATTTAGTACATAAAGGGGAAAATTGTTTATATTGTTATACATTTCTTAATTATTATAATACTTTTAGTCTCATTTTCCATTTGCCCTTTTATTTTTTTTCGGTAATGTTAGTGTCCAGAACAGCTTGAGGATATCTCGACTACTTCACCTGATATTTATTATTTTCCTCCTTTTATTTACCTTATTGGACTTGTACCTTTTTGCGATTGATAGTGATTTACGTGTGTATGTTGAAATAATATCCACCGATCACTTTCTGACTATGTCTTTTAGAAATGATTATTGTTATAGAATTTAAATTTCATATATGAAGTTCAATAACGATATCCCGAGTTTCACTTGTAAATTTTGAAAAGAATTAAAGAATATATAGTTTGCATAATTTTAAAGAATATATACTTATAGTAAGTTCACACTCATTGTCTTAAAAGAGTAGTTAGGTAGTAATAGTACTCAAGATCTATTGATTTAAAGTTCTAAATTCAATGAATGTCTTTTTATTTTCTAATTGTTAAACAATAAAAAAAAAATTCTCAATGAATCATTTGATAGTTATTGAGATTTATTATCAAATTACTAATCTAATAATGATTTCTCAATTTTGTGTTATCTCTCCCCCACCAAACTCATTGCTAATATCATTTTGGACATTAAATCATGTACTTCATGAACATGTCTTCAAATTTGATAATTTTCTTACTTTGCTCTAATGTCTAGTTGTCAAATTAACTTATACCATATTAGTCCATCATTAAATCATTAACATCACCAATTTTTTATAATTGAGAAATCCGTCTGGGGTCAATTTTAAATTCTCCCTTTTGGTTGTTATTGCTCTCACGTGTCACTACGCTACATCAACAGCTAAAACTCTCTAACCTTTTCTATTTATCTTTAACCAATTACAACCCTGTCCTGTCACCCTTTTCTACTTAAATACCACGCTTAACTCACGTGGCATAAGTACGTCACAAGTCCCTCAACATTTACACAATGCACTTAATCGTTGTTGTCATATAACTAAGTGATCACTCGAGCCGTGAAAACACACATTTAGTGGAAACTTTGTGCATCAAGCTCTCTCTATATATACGAACTTAATGAATTTTGACATTTAATCCATTTCATTTCTCAAAAAAAAAAAGAAAAATCAACACAATTTTCATAATTTTTTTTCCCTATAAACAAGAATGTGGGATTTTATGTGCATGTCACTTATACTAAAACAGTTATTTACTTTATAGAAAGCTTATTAAAAAATAGATAAAATAATACTTGGAGCTCACGAACCACTTTGCTTTGCCTAGTTTCCTGCTTTTTTTTTTTTTTTACTGGATTCCAGGAGCTTTATTTTTAACTTTATCTTACTGTCTTTATCAAGAAAATTTAAAAAAAATGTCACTTCTCCATAGTATATATATATTATGTTCTTTTACCTAAATTTGTTCACTTGTTTGTGTCTTTTTCAATATAGATAATAATTATGCACAAAATCAAGAAAGAATATTATTAAAAAAAAACAAAGAGATAATGGTTAAAAACACGTCTGAATACGTCTTTTCAAAATTAATTATTTTCTTTTCTTATCAGGATTATCACCGATTGTTCTTTTTTTCTACTTGAACTATTATCATATTAAACTACACTTAGTTGTGTAGATGATGATAGTTTTAAAAAGAAAAGACAAATGATAGTTGGATTAATCAGCTTCTCGATATGTGTTTTAAAACATAGATGTGTTTTCATTTTGAATTATCAGTTGTTTCCATTTTCTACATAAACTATCACCATTGAGCTACGTAATAAAACACACCTAGTTACGTAGATGATGATAGTTTATGTAGAAAAAGAAGAAACTTATAGTTGACCTAATAAACTCCAAGATGTGTTTTAATACATAAATGATACTCCGTTCATCTTATTTTGTGTGATATTTTTCGAATTTCAAGATTCGAATAATTTTATCTTTGACTGTAAGATCTTTTAAGCATTTTGAATTATCAATTATTGTTACTCATAGTACTCTTTACGTAGTTTACCAATATATAAATTTCATTTCAGAAAAAATACAGATTCCATACATAAACTCCCAATCAAACTTAAACCGTTTCACTCTCGAAGAACGAAAAATATCACATAAATTGAGACAGAAATTGTAATAGTTATCAGCGTCTTTTTTTCAATAAATATAAATATTAATATATGTACAAAATCATATTAAAAATTAATAATTAAACAATGAATAATTAATTAGATTGTTGACATTGAACTACTAATTAATAAACAAAACAAGAAAACACACGATCCGACAGTTTATGGTGGAGGAAAGAAAGGTTGAGACTCGTGTATTATATTATATAATATACTCG
>NC_028641.1:76654564-76684952 GCF_001406875.1 Solanum pennellii
TATATATATATATAATTAATAAAATAATATGTTCGAGTTAAAGTCGGTTATATTACTCTGGTAGTTTCTTGTCCTTTGACTTTTATTACTATCTGTTATTTCTTATATTTTGATTATCGTATTCTTTTTTTATATACACGTTACTATTCCTTCTTTCAGACTGCTTTATCATGCTTTCTATAGTATTTTGTCATGACTTCTTTTTTCTTTCGTTATTTTTCCCGAATAACTATTGGAAATAACATCTCTGTTTTTCAAGGTAAGGTAAGGTCTACGTACATAATACCCTCTTTAGACTCGCTTGTGAAATTACAATGAGTATATTATTGATGGATGTCTCACGCTTCTTTCATAAGGCCTCATAATTAAGAGTATCGATACAAAGGTATATGTAACTTTACCATCTTCTTAACTATCAATGTGAGACTTTATTCAGAGCTAGCTTATTTTTATATGTATCTTCAAACTACTTTCAAAATGGTAAACGTCGTAAGTAAAGCTCCACGCTCTCATCTTGTCAAATTATTGACTCTAATACCAGTTGTTAGGCTACGCCAGTCGAAAAAGCCATACTCTTATAACATATTGCAATAATATTCGTTTTTTTTTTCTTTTTTAAAAAGCATCACACCATATTAAAAATATCTTCACATATTATACATAGGCGATTTTCAGTTACTCTTATAACATATTGCAATAGTATCCGTTCTTTTTCTTTTTCAAAAACCATCACACCATATTAAAAATATCTTCACATATTATATAGAGGCGATCCTCAGTTTTCTCAAACAATAATATCAGACTTTATTCGTATACCTAATTAGATATGATATATTATGATTAACTTAACTTATACACAAAACTATATATTATTTTTTATAAGGATAGAATGTGAGATAAGAATTTATATTATAAAAAAAATAGTATCTATACATAGAACCATTGCTCTCAAATTGCACATAAGTTGCCTCTGAGAACACCAAGGGGCACAACTTTTTTTTTTCTTTTCAAAGATAGACAGAAAAGGAAGTGAAAGAGCAATTACAGGCACAATTTAGATAAATATATGACCCACCAATAACACAAATTCTGGATGTTGTTGTTTTAATTTTTCATGTAAAAAAATAACCAAAAAATATTTAGAAACTTTTTTCATAGTTGAAACAATGATAGACATCTTCTTAGGCTTAACAGCCTCAAAATATGCACATTTAGCTAGTCATTTTCAACAACAACAAAAAAAAAAGTTGCATCCTATATAAAGACGGATTCAGAATTTGAAGTTTATGGATTCTTAAAACGGTCTGGAGTTGATATTATACAGTAGTTATTGAGTTTATAGTTGAATACTTAAAAGATATTTAGCGAATTTGTTATTGTATATATGTATACAAGGTATATATGAGCAAAAGCTAATGAATTCTCGTAAAATTTATGTATTCCTGCAATAATCTCAAGTTAATGTATATACTAATAATAATTGAGTTTAAAGTTAAAAGTAATAAATTTCTTATTATATACCACTCATACATGGTGTTTACACTAAGTCAATAAATGTATTCATATAACTTAATTTATTTAATTTTGATTTGACGTAAATACCTGTTATATATATGATCCACCTATAACATAAATTCTGAATAATGGTTTCCAATTTTTCATGTAAAAAATATTTAGAGACATCTCATAGTTGAAATGGGCCTTCACTGTTGGATATCTTCCTTCACCAATAGCAGAATTAAAAGTTTTTTTTTTTTATAATGAATTTTTAAAGGCAATCTCAAGATGATATACAATAATAATTGAGCTTATAGTCACATATTTATAGATATTTAGTAAATATTCTATTAATTGTATATTACTATAAGCAAAATTTATCGAGTTCTCGTGAATACATAGGTTGTAACTCTTGATTTGTCAATGTAACATGGTAGGGGCGAATCTAAATCATATATTTCAATAACTTTTTGTAAAGCTTTAGAAGCCCGTAAACTTCATATTCTAAATTTGCTCTAATCGAGACATACTTAAGATTTGAAATTTACGTGTTTCTATACATAATAATCTCAAATTAATATATAATAATAGTTGAGTTCACATTTAAATATTTAATAATTTTTTCTTGATTATAAATACATGGTAGGTATGACTTACCGCAAACTCATAGCTTCTATTCTAGATTCACCACTAGTTGTTTCGATAGGTAAAAGTAACTCTCATTATATATAAAAATTATTCATCCACCATCACCACCTCTTAACGTAAAGTAAACTTTCACTATTCTAAACAAGTTGGGATTAACTATACGATCAGTGTTCGTTATATCTCTACAGTGTACCCACCAATAGGAGAAATTATGGATAATAATATTGTTCCTATTTTTTCTTGTAAAAAAACAACAAAAATATTTAGTGACTTTAATAGTTGAAACAATGAGGGCCTTCATTGTTGGATATCCCCCTAGCAATAAGAGCAAAGTTGATAGACACCTTCTTAATCTTAACAACCTCAAAATATGCACGTTTGGCTAGTCATTTTCACCAAAAAAAAAAGTTACATTTTATACGAAGATGGGTTCAAAATTTAAAGTTGATTGGTTTTTACGATGTTTTCAAATTAATATACAGTAATAATTGAGCGTATATAGTTGAAATATGTATATATTTAGCGAATTTCTTAGTATATAGATAAGATATGAGATAAAGCTATTGAGTTCTTGTGAACCTGATGATCACTTGGTTTTATTCAGAATCAACCACTGTCAGAGGCCAGGGGTGGATCTAGAGCATAATGTATATTCGAGTTCACGGGAATATAGTAGTTTTTTTTTTCCTTCATAACTATATATTTCTCTTTAAAATCCATAATACACTACAACAAAAATGACAATTAGCGGCATTTAATTCTTAATTGCCGCTAAATATGTGTTTTTAGCGGCAATTGTCACTCTTTGTGTATGTCCCTAAAGCCTTTAGCGACATTGGTTCTAATGGCACTTAACTAATGCCGGTAAAGACTTTAGCACTCTTTATCAGTGTCAATATTTAATGCCGCTAAAAGTTATTTTTGTTGTAGTGATATTTATAAATATGTGACTGCAAAATTCAATTATTATCGTGTATTAACCTGAAGTTGGTGTAGGAGAAACTTAATTCAAATTCTGAATCTACTCTGACAGAGGCATATCTCAAGATTTGAAGTTAATGTGTTCCTACGATAAACTCAAAGTTAACTAGCAATAAATCATTTGATAGCTAGAGACATTTGATTGATCATTTTCATCTAAAAGATTACATTGTATTTATATAAGTCGATTCAGAAATATTCGAAATTTATAAATTCTTATAACAATATCATGTACTCTAGATTTTTCATTACAAGAGGCTAGGGGCGGATCTAGATCACATATTATAGGTGTCATGGGAATTCAATAGTTTTTTCGTAAATACACTATATATATATATATAATTAAAAAAAACTAAATATTTAAATGTAAATTCAATTATTAATTATTATATATCAACATGAAGTCGTTGTAGGTATTGATCAAATTACTTTGCTTAATTGTATCAAATTAATACTTATTGTCTATTGACTTTGATCACTTAAGAAACTCAAATTCTTGAAAACTAACATGGTAACTTTTATCAATTAATACTCCACTTATGAAATTAATAAAAAAAAATCAACATAATTTGTGATGCATAAACTTTTTTACATATTATATCGTAATATATTGTATTGTATTATGTCATATCGTATTATTTTGATAAATACATTATTTAGATAGATTGTATCATTTTATGTCGTTGCATTATGTCACACATTAACAATTTGAATAATAAACCTACAAGAAAAGTAGGATAGAGAGATAGAACTATACTACGGAAAAGTAGGGCAAGAGATAAAATGAGAAGTAATTAATATTAAGATTACGACGTGATCACACCAAATTACTTTTCTATACAAAATATTAAGGTTACGACGTGATCACACCAAATCTTACCTTTTTATAACACTGATCCTCTGTAATAATATTTCACTATAACAACAATTTTATTTTTTATGAAATCAATCTATTTTATACGTTCCCTATATATAATAATATTTCGCTATAACAACCAATATATCAGATATTTAACAATACACTAAAATATCAAATTTTTCAAAAATTACTACTCAACCACTAACTTAAATGGATCTTATTTTAAGTTCATCCAATTCTTGCACACTTTATTTAATTAAGCATAAGAGGCCATGGACAATGATTTAGCCATCCAAAAGACAAGACAACTTTCAAAATTATAAAATTTTGGACCAATAAATTAATTATGTTTAATTCATTAGAAAAAAAAATTATTTAAATTGATCCACATATATACTTGTCTTGTTCACACCATAACCTATAATTTAAAGTAAGCACAAAAAAGTCCCTTTTCTTCTAATGGACCTATCATCCCACATTAGAGCAACCCAACGACATAAGTCCAACAATAAGGCTAGTTAAAGGGAAAAACGCTCTTTATTAAGAATTTTTTTAATTTTTAAAATTCGAACTTTTAGATTTTTTTCATTTAGAAGGGTTTATTTTTTCCCTTTTCAATGCAATATTCGATATTTCTTTACTTTCCTGATTGAAGGAAATTAGAATCAAGAAAGAAATATAATTTTCTGAAGTACTAATAACTATTAATAAAATGACACATCTAAAAAATCAATCATTTAATCTGGTTTAAGGACGAAAGATCAATATATCTAGCCAACTATTGGTGATGCAACGGGATGGAGCACGATTTTTGTGAAGTATCATGATCGTCCAATAAGAATCGGGGGATCTACAGGCATGAGTGCTCACGAGCACATTATATATAAGATTAATTTTTATTCATGTATATATACTCGATATTAAATGTCCTTGATTTTTTTTTATGTATTTACTATTATATATTTTGAATTTTTTCAAAGAAAATTTCAGATCCATCGCTATACCAAAAACTAGAAAATGGTTTTAGAAAATAAGCAATCATCTAATCCAAACCTTTGAATATAAGTTGAATAACTTACTATTTAAAAATGAACCAAATATGAATATTATTCACTAAAATAAATATCTAGATATATATAATATATGGATATCAATGTTATAAATATCTATTTGTTTTCTTGTTATTTTTCATGTGTCCTTATTAGTGCTATTAGTAATAAGGTGGAAGAATGCTTATTTCTAAGGAATTAAAAATAATGATAATTAATTTGTGGATTTCAATATATATTTATTGGATTGAAGTTAAAGTCATGAGCTATATATATAATTAATTAATTAATTTAGAACTTGTATTTTTTGTCTTAACTCAATTAATTAAGAAAACAAAACAAAGTACTTAATTATTATCTTCAAGAATCAAATGTATTTTTCTGAAAAATTAAAGTTTCTATCTCAACTCAAATTTTAGTTGTTTTTTTTACTTGATTTCAACTAGTAATATTTAAACACTTAAACTCGTTTTCACTGAATCCAATGAAAGTCTAGTGGATACCCAATGTCGTTGTGGCACTAGAATTTCGAGATGTCTAAATGATTACTTTGTAAAATAACTTATTTGATTTATGATACGATAGAAACGAGTTGAGGTGTTTAATATTTAATTATCACTTGAAACCAAGTAAAATTTTCTAGGTATGTTTTCTAAACCAATATTCTATAAACACAGAAAAAAAAACCTTCTAGAATTCATTGGTAATTAGTATCATAATTTTTCGTCAAAGATGATTCATTTGAACCCCTTATTTTTACCTGGCTCCGCCCCTACTCAAGAATGCAATGTAAAGATTGAAATTTTACTATTCTTAATTTGAAATTTCGAATTTAAATTGTAAGAATAAATAATTTGTTTATAAAAACCAGTTTACTACCTAAATTTAACATATTTGACATGAATTTTAATTAATCGAATCAATGTAATTCGAATTAATAATAAATATTTCACAAAATAAATGCATGGTGCTCTTAATTAAGCTAGCTGGACTCTATACTTGCATGGTCAATGTAGGTGGCTATATACTCAGGTTTTCTAACATATTTAGTGAGAGTAGTTTACTTCTTTTACTAGTTGGTACACCAAATTAATATGCTTCCCTAACCACTTCAATTTTTTGACCATCGAGTATCGTAATTTACTGATCTGACTAATTTTAATTTTTATTTCATATTCATTGGTGACCATGTCACTAAAATTTTATAGTTATTGAAGTATTTTTATAACGGATACAGATTAGCTAAATGTATATATTACGAATAATATTTATTTTTAAAGTATTTTGTTAAACTTTTATCACCTTCGAAAAAAATGCACATCACCTAGCTCATATTATCAACCTATTGATTTTTAATACGTTTTCAGATTTAATTTATGCGATGTAATTTGATTAAGTATTCAATGTTTAAATGAAGAAGAAGAAAGTGTTTTGAAGTTGTGATCATAAACATGACACAAATCCAATGTGAATATATAATAGTGTTATTAGGAGTAAAATAAGAAGTTTAGAATTAATATTTAAATATGTAAACATTTTTTTAATAATGATAGACTTAAAATAAAAGATAGTGACATTTAAGTATGTTAATCAAATAAAAATGTAGTTAAAATTGGCTAATCATATAATTTTAAAAAAAGAAAAATATCAATTGAATTATGCAAATAATAATAATAATAGGTATTATGTCAATATTATTAAAATTGATTCTCAAATCAACCAAACACTTAAAAAATCAAGAATTATTTAAAATTCTCAATTTATAAATATGAAGTTTCTAAATTCAAGCAATATTGCAAAAGAACCAAAATACAAGCAAATCAAATTTTCTCTAAAAGTCATTTGTCCATATTAATAAATGACAAAAAATACAAATTAAATTAAATAACCACTTGTTATTATATGTTGCTATCAATTAGTTGTTTGAAAATTTTTCATTTTTGTGTATAAATAAAACGCGTTTTAGTAGCATCAAGACAAGGACACATTAGCATATAGTCCATCTCCATTTGTTCGTTTCGAAACAAAAATATTCAGCGTAATTTCATAAATGTCTATTTAACTTTTATTAATTTAATAAAAAAATAATTCAGTTATGTCTATGCATCAAAGGTAATGAAAATGTAAATTTTGATACTAAGTTGTCAAAATTTCTTACATAATATCGGATCCATGTAACACTATCTAAAAAATAAATATTTTAATTTTTGACCTACTTAAAAAGAATTTGACGATGGTTTATAATATGGTGAGAGTAGAAATTTTAACTAGAAGATTTCACGATAAAAAGTATGTCAAACATGTTCAATTAAATCCCATTCATTGATTATGCCTTCGTCACTAGTTTAAATATATCGATTTATTAAGTCTTGATTGAAGATTTATTTTTTAATATCTTTTTATATAATGGGTATATTGTCGATGTGACTTCCTATTGTAATTTATTAATCAAAAACTTTAATTTTTTTTGCTTCTCTTTGCGTGATACATAAAATTTATGACTTTAGTGCAATAAATTAAAATTTAATGGCCATGGATAATATTAATTCTCTAAAATTATTTTTTGTTGAAGCTTACATCAAATCAATAAACAAATAAAATTAGTTAAGTAGGTGTGAACAATCAATGTCTTTTTGACTAATTTAATGCATGCCCTTTACTTTCTACCAACAAAAAAACAAAATTCTCAATTTTTTTTCTTAAAAAATTATTTATAAAAGTAATTTTTTTGGCATGTTTATAAAAATTATTTATGAAGTAAAATTTTTGAAATATAATTGGATATGGATAAAAACAAATTATTGAATTTACGTAAATTTATAACAGACACAATAAATTATTATTATGTATATAATTTACGCAAAATTTAATAATTTTTTATCCATATCCAATTATATTTTAAAAATTTTAGTTCATATATACATATATACGTAAATTTATAACAGACACCATAAATTTATCTTTTGAAAATTTTTATTTCAGTGAAAAAGAAAATTCAATTATTATTTTAAATCATAAATTATAATATTATTAAAATTTCTGATTTTACCGCTATTTTTCGATAATGTTCTATCATTTTCAAAGTCTCACATGTAACATACATGTAACATGAGAGACCTTATCCTAATAGCTGTTATCCTCTTTATTTTTCTTTGTAGCTTTGTTCATAATTCTATGCACCAATTTTGCCTTTGACTCTTAGTTTATTTTATTATTTTAAAGTTCATTTTAAAATCTTCCTTAGGAATTCTTCAAACACTATGTGCCACATTCAACAAATATCAAAAGGATTTTTTTCTTTTTGCTTTCACTTTTTTGACTTTTTCATAAGGTAATTGCATTCTTAGTCCTTTAATTATTAATACATTTTAATTTTAATCATTGAAATATCTAGCTAAACATATGTGTTTTTGGTCCCTTTGTATGAGAAATATGTGATACATAGACTAATTTTTGAATTATATTAACCTAAAAAAATGGAAATATGAACGAGAACAATAAGATGCTTAGTATAATCTCACAAGCGAAGTCTGAAAATAATAGACTGTAAGCAGATCTTACTCCTATTTTAAGATATAGAAGGACTGTTTTCTACAAATCTTCAACTCAACAAATAACATATCGATTAAAACTTAACACAACGCATAGATAATCGCTAAGTGATTCATTAAATTGACAAATAACATATCGATTAAAACTTAACACAACGCATAGATAATCGTTAAGTGATTCATTAAATTAAGAAGATAAACGATCTAAGCGACTAAACCAAAGGTTAAATGTGCTTAACTAGAAATTACAAGGATTAAAATCTTAATTTGTTGATATTTGAGGGACTAAAATTGCAATTTCCTTATTCTTAAAAACCCAATCTTGCTTGTGTTGGAAAAAAAAAATTGTGTTGAAGGGTAGTTGTGTTTTTCATCAATTTTTCTCATACACCAAATTGAACATAGAAATATTTTTTTTTTCTCCATTTCTTAAAATTAGACTTCCAATTCTTGAATATTAAGTGCAACATAATTACACAAAGTTGACAACTTTTTTGTTTTTTTTCACTTTTCTTGAAAATTTAGTCCATTTGGTGGTGTTGGGGGTTGTTGATATCACATATAAAGTTCATTTCAAGATTCCAAAGTTTTTTTTTCTCCACTTTTTTTTTGAAAGTTTAGTCCATTTGGTGTTTTGGGGTTCTAGTGAAATCAACTTTTAAAGTATATTTTCAAAGATTTCATATTTTGAACAATGACTTAAAAATTGAGTCTTTTTTTAGCATTATGGATTTTGCAATACTTCATTTGTTTGTTTTGGTATTGTCTGTGTTGTGTTTGATGATATGTGCCTTAGAGTTTGATCCTGTTGATAACTATCTCATAAACTGTGGTTCATTTGAAAATATTACTGTAGGTGATAGAGTTTTCTTGGCTGATAACTTGAATTCCACTCAAAGGGTATTTGTTAATACAAGTCTAGAGTCTATTCCATCTAGTTATAGTTCAAATCTTTATCAAACTGCTAGAATTCTTGATGAGGTTTCGAAATTCAAATTTTCGATCAAGAAACAAGGGCGCCATTGGATTCGTCTGTATTTCTATCCGTTTTCGTATGGAAATTTCAATCTAAGTACTGCTAAGTTCTCTGTTTCTGTTCAGAACTTCACTTTGATCAAGAGCTTTCAATCATTGAGTGGTCCTTTAGTAAAAGAGTACACTTTGAACATTACTAGTACTAGTCTTGTTCTTACATTTACGCCTTTTTCTAACTCGTTTGCGTTTGTAAACGCGTTGGAAATCATTTCACTTCCTGATGAGCTCATTCCTGTTGGTATTGGAACTGATAGTTTGAGAGAACTAGCTTTAGAAACAGTTGTGAGGGTGAATATGGGAAATGTTGCAGTGTTGCCTCGAAATGATACCTCGTGGCGATCTTGGGAATCTGATGAAAGATACTTAACAAGTAGGAATCTATTTCAGTTTGTATCGAGGATACAAGCTGTGAATTACACACGAGGAGGGCCTTCTAGGAATATCGCCCCTCCATCGGTGTATGGGACTGCTACGAGGCTGCAAGTGGATGATCCCGGTGTTTCTGTAAACATCACGTGGTTGTTTGATGTTGATCCTGGCTTCGACTATTTCATCAGGTTCCACTTTTGCGACATAGTAACTGGCCACAATGATCCAAACAAAGTAGGTGGCGACCATGAACTATTGTTCAATGTCTACATCAATTCCCAATTAGCTTCGAGGGACCTTGATCTTAAAAAGAAGACATCAAATGTCCTTGGTTCTCCGTATTACATGGATGTTGTTACAAGGTTAAAGAACATTCACAGCATTGGCATTAGCATTGGTCCAGCAGGTGTAGATAATGCATATCCGGACGGCCTCCTGAATGGTCTCGAGATCATGAAAATAAGCAATGTCAAGGGAAGTCTTGATGCCTCAGACGCTGAGATTCAGTCCTCGGTGCCTACTTCAAAGAAGACTACAACATGGTTGATGATTGGATCAACTATTGGAGGATCGATCATTTGCATCGTTTTGGTTGTGGTGTCTATTCTCTTTTGCAGAAGTAGAATACGGACAGCTGCTGATGACTCAACAGAGGAAAATCATACAGCAGTTGGAGCCAAAGAAGCATCTATCGTTTCCAAGTCAAATATGGGGTACCTGTTCCCTCTTGTAGCAGTTCAGGAAGCAACCGATCACTTCAGTGAAAGCATGATCATAGGCTTTGGTGGTTTTGGAAAAGTTTACAAGGGAATTTTGAAGGATAACACAAAGGTGGCAGTAAAGAGAGGATTTCATCAATCACAACAAGGTCTTGCCGAGTTCATGACTGAAGTCGAAATGCTGTCTCAGTTTAGACATCGCCATTTGGTCTCACTGATCGGTTACTGTAATGAAAAGAATGAGATGATAATCATTTACGAGTACATGGAGAATGGAACTCTTAAGGATCATCTGTATGGTTCAGACCTTCCGAATTTGAATTGGACACAAAGGCTTGAAATTTGCATAGGATCAGCAAAAGGACTTCACTATCTTCATACCGGTTCTCATAAGGCAATCATCCACCGAGATGTCAAATCCTCGAATATACTTCTAGATGAAAATCTCCGGGCTAAAGTTTCTGATTTTGGACTATCGAAAATTGGTCCAGAAATTGATCAAACACATGTTAGTACTGCAGTGAAAGGAAGTTTTGGATATCTTGATCCAGAGTATTTGACAAGGCAACAACTAACCGATAAATCTGATGTCTATTCCTTTGGTGTTGTAATGTTTGAAGTCCTCTGTGGAAGGCCCGTTATCGACCCCTCTCTTCCTAGAGAATCGGTAAACTTGGTTGAATATGTGATGAAATGTTTAAGGACAGGAGAATCAGAGGCAATCGTTGATCCTAGGATTGCACACGATATTACACCAGAATCCCAGATGAAGTTTGTAGAGACTGCTGAGAAATGCTTGGCTGAATATGGTGCAGACCGTCCGACTATGGGAGAAGTTTTGTGGAACTTGGAATATGCATTGAAACTTCAAAAAACAACACAAGAGAACGAGATATCGGATAATCAGTTGGATAATAGTGTCTTAAGTACAGAATACAGCATGGGAAGTATGGCTGATCTTGCTGGTGTTTCAATGAGCAAAGTTTTTTGCCAAATGGTAAAATCTGAAAACAAAGACTCATGTGATATATGTTAGGATAAAATGCAGGTACATCTAATGAACTCTGCTTATGTACTGTATATTTGTATTCTCTTTTCTTTAGATTTCTATGTTATATATAACAGATACTTGTGTTGCTTCAATTGATTTGAAGCCGCGGTTATACTATACATACATAAGTTTTCATTATGGATTATTTACCGAGTTGTTCACAAGCACGATAGAGCAATTCAAACGCGTGTGGTTGAGAGGGCTGATGACCATTTTTTATTCGAAGTGTTGTTGTCTCGATTTATCATGACAAATTCGCAATTCAGTGTCATAATGGTATTGCATTTATCATTTATGTCCAGTTTATGTTCTTCAACTATACAACAACATACCAAATGAAATCCCACACGTGGGGTCTAGAGAGGCTAGAGTTTACTCAAACCTTTTCCCCTACCTCGTGGAGGTAGAGAGGCTGTTTCTGAAAGACCCTTGGCTCAGGTTTCTCTTTTTTACCCCCCTAGGAGCTCCCACCCCTTTTACTCCCTTGATGACTTGAACTCGCAACCTTCAGGTTGGAAATGAGGGGTGCTTACCATCCGAACAACTCCCTCTCATCCGACTCGGGTAACATGTATCAAAGCAAATTTGATGTTGTTCTATTATACTTCAAGAAAGTCTCCAAGATTATGCAAATATGAGATGAACATATTGAAAATTTGTTAAATCCTTTTGGCTTCTAAAGTGAAAAAATGGTTCTTGCTATAAGTCAAGGAGGCTAATGATTCAATGATGTATGTCGAAAGATTATCATTTTCTTCAAGTGAACTTTTCATTTCTTGGAATAGTTACGGAATCTCCATGAATAGAATTAAATCTTATATCGAGGTCTATCTTTCTTTTCCTTTTTCGTTTGTTTCGATAAATCTATTAATCAATTCTAGTTCTTTCCTTTTCTCTTGATTCTTTTCCGATCTAGATATATAAGTTTAGTTCATGGATTAATAAAAATATGCAAAAGCTTTATTTGCTTCTATCATTCTATCTGTCTCTTCCTTTTTACGTATGGCATCGTCACTCACTTTAGTGACATTTACTAATTCAGAACTTAGTGACCACATGTCGTTTCCTTCTCGAAACATGGCGACCACATGTCGTTTCCTCAATCAACGTAACGATCAACACCCCTTTTTCCGTATTCAAAACTAGACATTTGTTACGTGAATACAATATAACAAATATACTCTAGAACCCCTTTGTCATAGCCTTCATTTTAGTTAATTTTTATTAGACAAAATTTATTAATTTCAAAGTAGTAAAATTTAATAGGATTATATTTATTTATTTACTTAAAAATATATAAGTACTTAAAACCCGACCCATTAGAGCGCCAAATCTCAAATCCATAAATCAGTACGAATTTGAAAGAAAAAAAATTGATAATGGAGAGAGAAAAATCGAGTAAGAGAGCAAGAGGATCCAGGGACGGCGATGACGACGATCACCGCCGTAATCGCCACCGTGACGAGGAGAACCGACACCGGTCCGATGATCGGCGACGTCAAGACCTTGAGAGATCGATTGAGCGGGAAGGAAACAGAGATGTAGGTCACGATCGCGAGGATGAGAATCAACATCAATCCGATGATCGGCGACGAGATCGTGTGAGGGAAGGAAGCAGAGATAGAGCTTATGATCGTGAAAGGCGTGAGATAACACGTGATCGGGATAGACGGGAGAAATCGTTTGAGTTGGAAGTTAACAGAGAGGGTTCAATGGAGAGAAGGAATTCGCGTAAGAGGAAAGATAGAGGAGAGAATGTGGATAAGAAGAATGTCGATGAGAAGAGAGCTAGGGATTCGGAGGTTAAGAAGGATAAACTGAGAGTTGACAATGTGAAGTTGATGGATAAGGAAGATGTGGAAATCGATGAAGAAAAGGGAAAAGGATGTGAAATGAGAACTGTGAAGGAAGAACCGAAACCAGAGCTCTATGAGGATGGACAGGATGTTGATACCATTGATACTGTGAGTATTTTTGTTTCAATATTGTTCTTCCAAGTTGTATATCACATTTACATTGTTGTGTTAATTTTACCTATGTTTGTATATGTCTTGCTTAGTTCTTGTTGTCATGCACCTTTATTACTGGGATACGACGCTGCATACTTCTGCATTGTCTTTATGAATTACATTTCTTAGTTGCTGTTGAAATTGCACACAAGGGTTGTGGCCTCCCTTATGATGTCTTAAGAAGTCTGTAATCTGGTTTCTTTTTTATTTTATAGAGCTTAACTCGACTAGTCTGGCACGTCTTGTTTCTCAGTTGTATGTTATTGTATATACTATTGTTCCTTTCATCAGGATGTTTGTCCTGATTTATGTATTTGACTTTCTTATTTTCAGAGTGTAGCAATGGGATCATTCAGTGCAGCATCAAGGACTTCCCCTGATAAGCCTTTGACTCGTAGTGATTCTCCTGCTACCAAGGTATCTTCAATTTCTACCACAACTGAAAATAAGGGAGTTAATATTAACAAATTTCATAAGGTTCTTGGGAAATCTAGTACAGATGGGGCAGCTCATGACACTGGCAAGAGTGCAATCTTATCCATTGATGCTAAAGGAAATGCATACGAGCTCAAACAAAGGCATAAAGTGCTGAAAGAAAAGCTTAAGAGGATTCCTTTGGTAAGTTTTGCATCTAAACACCCAGCATATTTCTACAGTTTGTAACTCTGTTCTCCTTTTACCTTGGCTCCCTATTCCTATCTTGTTCTTTAGTGGGAAATGAGAAGCACTACATGATTAAAACCTAAGTTGCTCGGACTCTCCAAATATGTTGCCGCACCCGACATCATTTTTGAAGAGTCCGAGCAACTTAGATTAAAAGTACGCAGAAGGACCTTAGATAGAAGAGCTTCTTTTATTTTTCCTTTTCCCTCCTAGGTTTAAGGGAAGCCTCCTTTGTTTTGTGTCAAAGATCTTAAACTGTTATTTATGTCCTCTTTTAATTTCTGTAGTTAAACAAGGGTGCCAACTCTACGAGAGATGGAAGTTCACAAATGGGTTCCAGGGAGAGCCTTAAAGCCCCTTCAACCAATGTGGCGATATTGCCACCACCAGTTGCATCTTCAAATGCAGAGATATTACCCACTCCAGGTTCAGCACGTAGCACATCAACTATAGCTACCATGGTATCTGCAAATATGCTACCCAGTAGCTTGCCTCATGTTGTGGGCCTCACAGCACAGAGCTATGAAGCGATAAAGCGTGCGCAGGAGTTTTCTGCTAAGATTGAATTCCGGCAGGACCCGGAATGTCCCTCCCTCATTAACATGTTTCCTGGGCAAATGCCTCCAGAGGTTACAATTCAGCCAAAACTTGCTAAAGCCCCTGTTCTTCGTTTGGATGCATTTGGCAGGGAAATTGATGAGCAGGGAAATGTGGTCAATGTGCCTAAGCCATCTAGCACCCTTAAGGTATGGCCCGTACATGTTCAGGCCATCTTTTTTAGTGTTTCTATATTCAAATTTCTTGTGGTGCTGACTTTGGGTTGTTGTGCAGGTAAACATCAATAAGCAGAACAAAGAGAGCTTCCAACTTCTCAAACCTGAACTTGACATTGATCCTGATAAAAATCCTCATTTTGATCCGAGGATGGGCATTGACAAGAACAAAATATTGAGGCCCAAGAAGATGTCATTTCAATTTGTGGAGGAAGGTAAATGGTCCCGAGATGCAGAAATAATCAAGTTAAAGGTACTCCATGATTTGTTCTCGTTGTATTTTCTCATTCTTTTGTGATTCTCTCTTTATTCTTCTTATTACTCTTGATTTGGTCTTATTAATTATGTAATTTTTGATTTTGCAGAGCCAATTTGGTGAAATACGAACGAAGGAGCTGAGGACAAAGCAAGAGCAATTGGCAAAGGCAAAAGCAGAGCCTGACATAAATCCAAATCTTATTGAGGTGTCAGAGAGGATTATCACCAAAGAAAAATCAAAGGAACCAATCCCTGATGTTGAGTGGTGGTAAGTTGTTACAATCTCCCTTCTTTTTACTTTTTTGGGTCTATCATGTGTTTCCCCCTCTAGTGGACCCTTCATCTGTCTCCTCACTCGATGTTGAGGCCACTATGCGTTGTGTGTTTAGTGAGTTCCACAGATGGAAGTGGATCTTGAACACTACTGGTCTTGTGTCTAATCATTGGATGGATAATTGTTTTGATGGATCTGTGTCCTGGTGCTTCTAGTCTGTGTACATCACTTATAACGTGACTTCTCTCCTTGATGTGGTTATGGTCTCTTATCTTGGCACTATCCTATCTGCCACACTTTACACACTCTGGATGTGTTCGTGTGATGTGAATTTCTCTCCCTTTTTTACATAACCCTCGTTTAAGAAGAATCCTATAAAATTGACGTCTGCTACTAAATGTGATCGAAAGGACTTAACTTTTCCATATTTTATTCAATTTACATGATATGTGGATGATCCCATGCCCCATGGTGTGATCTCCAAAATTTCCTTTATAGCTATGCTTACCTTGTTTTAATCTTCTTAATTCCGAAAAATGATGACTTTGACTAGACACCAAGTATTTCTTGTTTCTTCATCTGATATGCCAGGGAAGCTCCTCTGTTACGATCTGGTGCTTATGGTGTTATGGTCGACGGTAACTTAACTGATGATACATTGAAGATGGAGAGGATCACCATTTATGTGGAACACCCCCGTCCTATTGAGCCTCCTGCTGAACCTGCTCCACCTCCTCCACAGCCATTGAAGCTGACCAAGAAGGAGCAGAAGAAAATGCGCACCCGGCGCCGTATGGATCAGGAGAGAGAAAAGCAGGAAATGATACGTCAGGGCCTGTTAGAACCACCAAAACCAAAAATTAAAATGAGCAATCTTATGAGAGTCCTTGGATCAGAAGCCACTCAGGATCCCACAAAGCTTGAAAAGGAGATTAGAAGTGCTGCTGCTGAGCGAGAGCAGGCTCATATAGACAGAAATCTTTCTCGGAAGCTCACTCCTGATGAGTTTCGTGAGAAGAAAGAAAAGAAACTCTTTGACGACCCAACTATTGCGCCAGAGACAGTAGTTTCAGTATACAGGATCAATGACCTTTCACACCCTCAATATCGCTTCAAGGTTGATGTCAATGCACAGGAGAATCGCATGACCGGGTGTGCGGTTATCTTGGGAGATATAAATGTGGTGGTAGTTGAAGGTGGTAAAAAGTCAATCAAGCGATATGGGAAACTAATGCTTAGGCGAATAGATTGGGCTGCTGCTGTTAAGAAAGAAGACGATGACGAAGATGAAGATAAGCCTCGCAACAAGTGTGTGTTAGTCTGGCAAGGGACTGTTGCTAAATCGAGCTTTCATAGGTTTTTGGTTCACGAGTGCAGGACTGAGGCTGCTGCTCGTAAGGTCTTTGCTGATGCTGGGGTTCTTCATTACTGGAATTTAGCTGTAGACTTCATAGATGATGAACTTTAATTTCTAGGGAAATCCTCACTTTGAACTCGAATCTCTAGACATTTTGTTTGACTGTGTCACACTTACATGGAAGACATTTTCTGCGGTTCAAGACATTGGAGGAATAAAACAGTAGTACTCTTTTTATAGTTTCATTTGCTGAGCAGTTGTGACACCTCTCCAATGCTTTGGTCTCATGTTGGTTTCTTTTTGTATGGTGATAGCTTTAAAATGCTTTTGAACTGAGCTAGTGATGCAATTTACAACCTGATAAATGCCTGACAATTGATATAGGACTACTGCATTAAGGAAATTCAGAAATAGGGGGGTTGTCAATAGTTGGATCCTCTAATGCACCGAGCTGTCCTTTTTTTTGGGAAGAGGTATGTGGTTGGCTTTTGCACCTTTTTATTAATGACTATGGTGTCCATGTCAACTTTCATGCACCTCATGCGTAAAAATGATGGGACTTGTATGTAATGTTTTTTCTAACTCATTACGGAGGTCCTCATAATTTTTTTTTGGAATTTTGTATCGATGCTTCAAGACGCTAGATCCATGAACTAATACACACGAAAAACAAAAAAAAGTTGCTTAATTCCTAAAAGTTGGCGTCTTAAAAATGGTGGGATTACACATAATTGTCATAACTCAAAATACACCCTAGACGTGACATAACATATAAGACCCCAAAAGGTTATACACAAGCCACTTGACATACATATATACAACATCATAGAGAAAAGTGAAAACCATGAAATCTCATAAGAAGTACAGAGTTTGACATATAAGTGGAAGTAAATCAACGTCTTGACAAGCCCTCTATTACATCAAAAGAGTGGTCGAGACGTAGACCGTACACCACATACACCGTCTGGAAACAAAAACATAAGGAAAGCAATAAATGTGGCGTTGTCCTCGAAGTATGAGGAATCACCAAGTCTTCAAATTCTCCAAGGGCAACTAGCTCGAAGGGAAAGAGAAAAAGCGTCACATCTTACATTATTAAACAATATAAGCACAAGTATGCATTAGTATATGAAACATACTAAGTATAAAGGATATGCACAAAGATGAAAACATGGTCCTAAACGGACATAATAGGAACACATGATATGCATGATTAACCTAAACGTAGTAAACCCTTTAAAGAATGTCCACTGCTAGGGTTTTAACGGACATTCATGAAAATTTTAAGCAAAAAACAAATTGTAATTCCAGATCACCAAAAATTCATAGCCCACAAAAATCAGCAAAATGGGGGTTTACTTGCTCTGGGCTCGTTTGACTTTGAAAAAGGGTTGGTTTGTTTGTGGGGACCAACTGACTCTATTGCAAAGGTCTTAACTGACGTCCATGAAAATTTTCGACAAAAAAATTCAAAATTCTGGATTACCAATAATTCATGGACTAAGGAACACGAAAATGACAAAATGAGGGTTTACCTAACCTTGGACTCATTTGACCTTGAAAATGGGTCAGTTTGCCTGTGGGGACCAACTGGATCCATTGCTAAGGTCTTAACGAATGTCCATTAAAAATTTCGACAAAAAAAATTTGGAATTCCGAATAATCAAAATTCATGGACTATAGCACACGAAAATCGTCAAAATAGGGGTTAACCTGCTCTAGGCTCATTTGACCTTGAAAATGGGCCGTTTAGACCACTAGGACCAACTGACTCTATTGCTAAGGTCTTAACAGATGTCCATGAAAAATTTCGGCAAAAAAATTCAAAATTTCGAATCATAAAAAATTCATGGACTAGCACATGAAAATTGCCAAAATATGGGTTTACCTGTTGTGGGGCTTGTTTGCCTATGAAAATGGAACGTTGGCCCGTGGGGACACCCTGACTTATTTCTAAGGTCATACCATACGTCCATGAATTTTTTTTTCAAAAAAAAAAAAGAAAGTCTGCATCACAAAAAATCCATGGACTATATCACATGAAAATCGACAAAATAAGGTTTACGTTATCTGGCTAGTTTGACCTTGAAAATGGGTTGGTTTCCCATATGGACCAACTAACTACATTACTGAGGTCTTAACAGACGTCCATTAAAAATTTCGGCAAAACAAGTTTGGATTTCTGGATCACCAAAATTCCATAGACCATAGCACACGAAAATTGAGAAAATGGGGATTTACCATCTCTGAGCTCGTTTTACCTTGAAAATGGGTTCGTTTGCCGTGGGGGTCAAAAGGATCCAATGCTAAGGTCTTAATAAAGGTCCATAAAAAATTTTGGCACGAAAAATCCGTAATTTTGGATCACCAAAAATCCATAGACTATAGCACATGAAAATCAGCAAAATGGGATTTACTTGCTCTGAGGCTCGTTTGACCTTGAAAATGGGTCGGTTTGCCCGTGGGACCAAATGACTCCATTTCTAAGGTCTTATCAGACGTCTATGAAAAAATTTGACAAATGAAAATTTGTAATGGCGGATCACAAAAAATCCGTAGACTACAACGCCCAAAATCGGAAAAATAGAGGTTTACTTGCTCAGAGGCTCATTTGATCTTGAAAATGAGTCGGTTGGCCTGTGGGGATAAGATGAATCCATCGCTAAGGCCTTGACGGAGGTCCATAAAAGTTTCGGCAAAAAAAATCTAAAATTTTGGATCATTAAAAATTCATGGACTATAGAACACGAAAATCGACAAAATGGGGGATTTACCTGCTTCGGAAATCGTTTAACCTTGAAAATGGATCGTTATGACCATCAGGGCCAACTTTCTCCATAACTAACGTCTACGGACGTCCACAAAAAATTTGGGCAAAAACGAAGTCAAAATTCTGAATCACTAAAAAAGATCGTGGACACAAAAATCAGTGAAATGAGGGATTTACCTACTTCGGGGCTCGTTTGACCTTCAAATGATTCGTTTTGGCCATCAGATTCAACTGACCTCATAGATAACGTCTTAACGGATGTCCACGAAAATTTTGGGCAAAAAATACATCGAAATTCTGTATCACCAAAAAATCCACAGACTATAGCACATAAAAAATTGGCAAAATAGGGGGTTTACCTACTTCGATGCTCGTTTGACCTTCAAAATGGGTTGTTTCGGCCGTCAGAGCCAACTAGATCCATAACTAACGTCTTTACGAACATTCACAAAAAAATTGGACAAAAAAACGTCGGAATTCTGGATCACCAAAAAAGATTGTAGACTATAACACACAAAAATCGGCAAAATGAGGGGTTTATCAACTCCGAAGCTCGTTTGACCTTCAAAATGATTTTTTTTTGCCGTCACGGTCAACTAGCTCCATAGATAACGTCTTAACTGACGTCTACAAAAAGTTTGAGAAAAAAAACGTTGGAATTCCAGAACACCGAAAATCCATAGATTATAATACTAGAAAATTGATAAAATGGGTATGCCTGCTTCAAGGCTCGTTTGACATTGCTAATTGGTCATTTTGGCCATCAGGGCCAACTGGCTCAATAGTTAACGTCTTAACTGATATCCATGAAAAATTTGGCAAAAAGACGTTGATCACCGAAATTCATGAACTATAGCATACGAAAATTAATAAAATGGGGATTTTATTTGCTTTAGGGATCGTTTGACCTTTAAAATGGGTTGTTATGGACGTCATTGTCAATTGGCTTCATAGATAATGTCTTAACGAATGTCCAAAAAAAATTTGGGCAAAGAAGACATTAAAATTCAGGATTAGAAAAAAATTATGGACAGGAGCACTCAAAAATCAATAAAAATAGGGGTTTACCTGCTCCGCAAATCGTTTAACCTTCAAAATGGTCTGTTTTTAGCTGTCAGGGAAACTGACTCCAACGTCTTAACAAACGTACATGAAATATTTGGACAAAAAAGATGTCAGAAATTTGGATCACCAAATTTCATGGACTATAGTACATGAAAATCAGGCAAATGGGTATACCTGCTTTGGGGCTCGTTTGACCTTGAAAATGGGTTGTTTTGGCCGTCAGGGCCAACTATCTTCATAGATATGTCTTAACGGACGTCCCCAAAAAGATTGAGGAAAAAAGACGTCAGAGTTTCTGATCACCAAAAATCTATAGATTATAGTATACGAAAATTGGCAAAATGAGATATACCGACTTCGGAGCTCGTTTAACCTTGAAAATGAGTTGTTTTGGTCGTTAAGGTCAACTGGCTCCATAGCTAACGGCTAAACGAACGTCCACAGAAAATTTGGGCAAAAAAGACGTCAGAAGTTTAGATCACCAAAAATTCATGGACTATAACACATGAAAATCAGCAAAATGGGGGGATTACTTACTTCGGGGCTAGTTTGACCTTCTAAATGGACCGTTTTGGCCGTTAGGGGACACTATGTCCGTAACTAACATCTGAACGGACATCCACAAAATATTTTAGAAAAAATGTCATCTGAATTCTGAATCTCTAAAAAAAATTGTGGACTATAGCACACAAAAATCTATAAAATGAGGGGTTTACCCGCTCCAAGGCTCATTTGACCTTCAAAATGATCCATTTTGGCCGTTAGGGTCAACTGGCTCCATATATAACATCTTAACGGATGCCCACGAAAATTTTTGCAAAAATACGTCAAAATTGCAAATCACAAAAAATCCATGGATTATAGTACACGAAAATCAGCAAAATAGGGTATACCTGTTTCGAGACTCGTTTGACCTTGAAAATGGGCCGTTTTGGTTTTCAGGGCCAACTAGTTACATAGCTAATGTCTTAACAGATGTCCACGAAAAAGTTTGGCGAAAAGGACATCAGAATTACGGATCACCAAAAATCCATGGATTATAGCATACGAAAATCGACAAAATAGGGGGTTTACCGACTTAGGGCTCATTTGAACTTCAAAGTGGGCCATTCGGTTGTCAAGTCCAACTGTCTCTATAGCTAACTTCTTAACAGACATCCACAAAAATTTGGGCAAAAAAGACGTCAAAATTTTGGATAACCAAAAAAGCTCATAGGCAATAGCACACAAAAATCAGTAAAATGAAAGGTTTACCTGCTCCAGGACTCGTTTGACCTTCAAAATGATCTGATTTGGCCATCAGGTCCAACTAGATCCAAATATAATGTCTTAATGAACGTCCATGAAAAAATTGGGCAAAAAGACGTCGGTCCGAAAATTCATGGACTATAACATACGAAAATCAGCAAAATTGGATATACCTGCTTCGAGGCTAGTTTGACCTAAAAAATGGTTCGTATTGACCTTCAGGGACAACTGACGTAATGACTAACGTTTTAACGTATGTCCACAAAAAATTTAGGCAAAACAGACCTTAAAATTTTGGATCACCAAAAATTTATGGACTATAGCACATGAAAATTGGAAAATTAGGGGTTTACCTTCTTCAAGGCTCGTTCTACCTTCAAAATAGGCCATTTTGGCTGTTTGGGCCAACTGTTTCCATATCTAACGTCTTAACGCATGTCAACAATAAGTTTGGACAAAAAAACATAGGGATTCTGGAACACATAAAAAGATTATGGATTATAGCACACGAAAATCGATAAAATGAGGGATTTACCTGATCCGAAGCTCGTTTGACCTTCATAATGATTCGTTTAGTCATCAAGGTCAACTGGCTCCAACAATTCATAGACTGCAGCACACGAAAATTGACAAAATGGAGAGTTTACCTACGTCGGGGCTCGTTTGACTTTCAAAATGGATCGTTTTGGTCGTCAGGGCCAACTTGCTCTATAATTAACGTCTTAACAGACGTTGACAATAGATTTTGGCAAAAAAAAGTTGAAATTATGGATCACCAATTTACCTAATTCGGGGCTCGTTTGACCTTTAAAATGGCTAATTTTGGCCGTTAGAGACAACTAGCTCCATAGCTAACATCTTAACGAACGATAACAAAAAAAATTGACAAAAAAAAGTCAAAATTTTGGATCACAAAAAAAGAATGTAGACTATGGCAAACGAAAATTGACATAATGAGGACTTTACCAGCTCCGGGGCTTGTGTAACCTTCAAAATGGTCTTTTTTGGCCGTCTGGGCCAACTGTCTCCATATATAATGTCTTAACGTAAATCCACAAAAATTTTGGGCAAAAAAGATGTTAAATTTTGAATCACCTAAAATCCATGGATTATAACACACGAAAATTTGCAAAATAAGGGGTTTACCTTTATCGAGGCTCGTTTGATCTTCAAAATAGGTTGTTTTGGCTGTCAGCGCCAACTAGCTCCGTAGATAATTTTTTAACGGATCTCCACAAAAAATTTTGGCAAAAAAGACGTCGAAACTTTAGATTACCAAAAATTAATGGACTATAGTAAACAAAAATTTACAAAATCAGGTATACCTGCTTCAGGGCTCGTTTGACCTTGAAAATGGATTGTTTTGACCATCCGGGCCAACGGTCTCCATTACGTCCTAACGGACGTCCATGAAAAATTTTGGCAAAAAAGACATAAAAATTAGGGATCACAAAATATCCATGGACTATAACACATGGAAATTGCCAAAATATGGGGTTTACCTGCTTCGGGACTCGTTTGATCTTCAAAACTGGACCGTTTTGGTCGTCAGGGCCATCTGGATCTATAGCTAATGTCTTAACGGACGTCCACGAAATATTTGGGCAAAAAAGACGTCGCAATTTCGGATTACTAGAAAAGATCGTAGACTATAAGCACACAAAAATTGACAAAATGAAGGGTTTACCTACTTTGCTACTTTGAGACTCGTTTAACCTTCAAAATGGTCCATTTTGGCCGTTAGAGCCAACAAGCTCCATAGATAACGTCTTAACGGACGACCACGAAAACATTGGGCGAAAAAAATGTCAAAATTCCGGATCACCAAAAATCTCATGGGTTATAGTACACGATAATGTGCAAAATATTGTATACCTACTTCAAAGCTTGTTTGATCTTTAAATTGGGTCGTTTTGGCTGTCAGGGCTATCTGACTCCATATCATGTTAATGGACGTCCACAAAAAATATGAAAATCGGCAAAATGAGGAGCTTATGAAAAATTCATAAACTATAGCATATGAAAATCGGCAAAATGAGGGGCTTAACTTTTTCGGGGATCGTTTGAACTTTAAAATGTTTTGCAGTCAAGGTAAACTAGCTCCCTAGCTAACGTCTTAACGAACATCCATGTAAAATTTGGGCAAAGAATACATCGAAAGTCTGGATCACCAAAAACGATCGTGGACTATAGCACACGAAATTTAGCAAAATGATGGGTTTACCACCTTTGGGGCACGTTTGACCTTTAAATGGTCTGTTTTGTCCGTTAAGGCCAACAAACTCAATAAATAACGTCTTAAAGGACGTTCATGAAAAATTTAGGCAAAAAAGACATCGAAATTTTGGATCACCAAAAATTCATGGGCTATAGTATATGAAAATCGATAAAATGGGATATATCTGGTTTAGGGCTCATTTGACCTTGAAAATAGGTTATTTTGGCCGTCGGGGCCAACCGACTTCATAAGTAATGTCTTAGCGAACGTCCATAAGAAATTTGGACAAAAACAACGTCAAAATTTTGGATCACCAAAAAAATTGTGGACTATAGTACACGAAAATTGGTAAAATGAGAGATTTACCTGCTCCGGGGCTCGTTTGACCTTCAAAATGATATGTTTTGGCCATCAGAGCTAATTGGCTCGATAGATAACGTCTTAATAAACATCCACGAAATATTTGGGCAAAAAGACGTCAGAATATTGAATCACCAAAAAGATCGTGGAGTATAATACACGAAAATTGGAAAAATAAGGGGTTTACCAACTTCGGGGCTCGTTTGACCTTCAAAATGGTCTGTTTTGGTTGTCGGGGTCTTATCCATAGATAATGTCTTAACGGACGTCCATGAAAAATTTGGGCAAAAAAGACACTGTAATTTTGGGTCACCAAAAATCCATAGACTATATATAGTACAAAAAATTCGACAAAATGGGTATATCTACTTTAGGACTCGTTTGACCTTAAAATGAGCCGTTTTGACTGTCAGGGTGACCTGGATCCATAGACAACGTCATAACGGACGTCCACAAAACATTTGCGAAAAAAAGACGTCGGAATTTCGAACCACTAAAAATCCATGGAATATAGCACACGAAAATTGGTAAAATAGAGAATTTACCTACTTTGGGGCTTATTTAACCTTCAAAATGGTCGTTTTGGCAGTCAGGTCCAACTGCTACATAGCTAACTCTTAACGGACGTCCACGAAAAATTTGGGCAAAATAAAGTTCAAAATTCCGAATCACCAAAAATGTGTGGACTCAAAAAGATGAAAATCGGCAAAATGGGGGGTTTACCTGCTTCAGAGATCGTTTAACCTTAAAAATGGATTGTTTTAGCCGTCAGGGCCAACTTTCTCCATAGCTAACATCTTAACGGACGTCCACAAAAAATTTGCAAAAAAGATGTGTGAATTTTGGATCACCAAAAAAAGATTGTTCACTATAGCACATCAATATCGGCAAAATGAGAAAATACTTGCTTCGCGGCTCGTTTGACCTTGAAAATTGGTCAGTTTGGTTGTTAGGGTCAATTGGCTCCATAACTAACGTCTTAAAAAACGTCCACAAAAAAATTGGGCAAAAAAGACGTTAAAATTCTTGATGACCAAAAAAGATCGTGGACTATAACACATAAAAATCGGTAAAATAAGGGGCTTAAATGCTCCGGGGCTTCTTTAACCTTCAAAATAGTCTGTTTTAGGTGTTAGGGTCAATTGGTTCCATAGATAACGTCTTAACGGATGTCCACGAAAAATTTGGACAAAAAGACGTGAGAATTCAGGATCACTGAAAATTCATGGACTAGAGCACAAAAAAATTGGGAAAATGGGGGGTATACCTAATTCGGGGCTCGTTTGACCTTCAAAACGAGTCTTTTTTGTCGTTAGGGTCAATTGGCCCATAGCTAACATCTTAACAGACGTCCACAAAATATTTAGGCAAAAAAGACGTTAAAATTCTGGATAACGACTATGGACTATAGCACATGAAAATCGATAAAATAAGGGGTTTACCTGCTCCGAGGCTCGTTTGACCTTTAAAATGGTCTGTTTGGGACGTCTAGACCAATTGGCTCCATAGTTAATATCTTCACGGACGTCCACAAAAATTTTGGGAAAAAAAGACGTCGGAGTTCTGGATCACCAAAATTCATGGACTATAGTACACGAAAATCAGCAAAATGGGGTATACCTTCTTTGGGGCTCGTTTGACCTTGAAGATGGACCGTTTTGTACATCAAGGCAAACTGGATCCATATCTAAAGTCTTAACGGACATCCACAAAAATTTTGGTCAAATAAGACGTCGAAATTCCGGATCATCAAAAATTCATGGATTATAGCACACAAAAATCAGCTAAATAGGGATGTACCTGCTTCGGGGCTTGTTTTACCTTTAAAATGGGTTGTTTTGGTTGTCAAGGCCAACTGGCTCCATATCTAATGTCTTAACGGATATCCACAAAATATTTGGGCAAAATAGACTTCTGAATTTTGGATCACCAAAAAAAGATCGCTGATTATAACACTAATATTGGCAAAATAAAGGGTTTACCTGCTCCGGGCCTCGTTTGACCTTCAAAATGGTTTGTTTTGACCGTCAGGGGCAACTACATCCGTAGATAACACCTTACCGGAGGTCCACAAAAATTTTAGGCAAAAAAGCCGTCAGAATTTTGGATAACCAAAAATTCAAGAACAATTGTACACAAAAATTGGCAAATGGGGTATACCTGCTTTATACCTGCTTCAGGGCTTGTTTGACTTTGGAAATGGGTCGGTAGGGCCAACTGGATCCATAACTAACGTCTTAACGAATGTCCATGAAAAAGTTAGGCCAAAAAGACGTCGAAATTCTGGATCACCAAAAATCCTTGGACTATTGCACACGAAAATCGACAAAATAGGGGGTTTACCTACTCCAGGGCTCGTTTGACACTCAGAATGGGGGTTTTGGTCGTCAGGGTCAACTGGATCCATTTCTAAGTCTTAATGGACATCCACAGAAAAATTGAGTTTATAAGACGGCGGAATTTTGGATCACCATAAAAGATCGTGAATTATAGCATATGAAAATCGGTAAAATGGGGTATACCTGCTTCGGGGCTCGTTTAACCTTAAAATGGGGACGTTGTGGCTGTCAAGGCCAATTGGATCCATAGCTAACATCTTAATGGACGTCCACGAAAAATCTGGGCAAAAAAGACGTTGAAATTTTGGATCACCAAAAAGATAATGAATATAGCACACGAAAATCGGCAAGATGAGGGGTTTACCTGTTGTGGGATCGTTTTACCTTCAAAATGGTCCGCTTTTGCTGTCTAGGTCAACTGGCTCCATAGATAATGTCTCAACGAACGTCCATAAAAAATTTGGACAAAGACGTTAAAATTTTGGATCACCAAAAATGATCGTGGACTATATCTAGCCTACGAAAATCAACAAAATGAGAGGTTTACTTGCTTTGGGCTTGTTTGACCTTCAAAATGGTTTGTTTTGCCTGTTAGGGCCAACTGTCTGCATAGACAACGTGTTAACAGACGTCCATTAAAAATTTGGGATAAAAGGTATCAGAATTCTTGATCACCAAAAATCATTGGACTATAGTACACAAAAATTGGCAAAATGGGGTATATCTGCTTCGGGGCTTGTTTGACCTTGAAAATGAGTTGTTTTCGTCGTCAAGGCCAACTGGCTCCATAGCAAATATCTTAACGGACGTCCACGAAAAATTTAGGCAAGAAAAAACATCGGAATTCTGAATCACCAAAAAAAATTATGGACTATAGCACACAAAAATCGACAGGATAAGGGGTTTACCTGCTCTGGGCTCGAAAAATTGAGAAAATTTCCTGATTCCTATCAAGCACACATATTTTAGAAAATTTATATTACTAATACATACAGAAAAATCAAGATTCATGGATTCTTGTTTAGTGAAACATAAAATACATAAAAGAGTGATATCTAACTTTCGAAAACAATGACTATCATTTTTTTCAGAAAATTCATGAAATAATGCACAAAAAAAAAGTGATACTCCCTTCGTGTTATTCTATATGTCACTTTTTGAATTTTAATAGTCAAATAAGTTTATCTTTGATCATAAATTTTTTGTAGATCTTTTAAATATTTTGAATTATCATTTATTGTGACTCATAGTACTTTTTACGTAGTTTACAAATATATAAATTTCATTTCAAAAAAATTAAAGATTCCATGCACAAATTTCTGATTAAACTTAAATTATTTGACTCTCAATACATAAAAAGTATCATATAAATTGAGACAGAAGAAGTATAATCTCCGAATTATGTTATGTGACACACAAGCTCCAATTAATGATGTTCGCCTTTTGAAAACAATGAATATCATTTAATAAATTGTCGTCAATGTAACCACAAAATTTAAGCTTGACTCTACATATATTCCAAAAAAAAACTTAAAACCCAAAATCAAGTTGATAATTAAAATGTAAAAAATACAAAATTACTAACTTAATAACTCGATACTGATAAATCAATAATAATATTTTTTATTTAATTTACCAATTAAATCGATTTTTGCACACGCCTAACTTAAATCTATCCAAATTCAAACGTAGTCTTCCACGTGATTCCTTTTTTTGGGTATACTTCACGTTTCATTTCTAGAAAATCTTATATATGGATTTTTATTTTTATTTTCCTTCTAATAAATTGTTCAACAATTTTGATTTCTCAATTTCATTTTTTCTACATTTAGCACCTTTCGTGTTTAAACATCTTAAATGAAATCATTAAAGTCAAAACTCAAAAAAAAAAAAAAAAAAAAAACTATTCTTCGAGTCCGATATTCGATACTCATATTGAAGCACCGATTATATCCGATCCACTGCGGGTGCCGGCGGTCCTAATAAAAAAATTCATATTCATGATTCAAACTCGAGATCCCTGATAAAGGATGAAGTAGTTCTATTACTGATCCGTAACTTATGTTGGTCTAAAAAATAAATTTGGTAACATGTATCCCATGCATGAAGAGTATAAACACAAATAAATTTTGCCAATACTTTGATGTTGCGTTTCATAATGCACATAAAAAGTTTGTTTTTATTTGGTTGCTTTTTTCTTGAATTCAAATGTGTGACTTAAACTTTCGTACTATAGTGTATAACCTACTTTTTTTGTATATACTAATTTTCTTGATAACTTGAGGAGAATATATATAACCCTTTCTTTGAGAAGTCATCGTAATAATGTAAGTTAAAAGTGAATTCAACATCGACTATATATAATCAAAAAAAATTAACGTTATAACGTATATAGTATAATTTTTCAACGAAAAAATATTAGATAATCACCTTTTCACTTTAACCTGTAATTGAAACTCTAGCTCAGCGTTGCCAAAAAAAAATTAAAGAGTTTTCATTAGAAATCCAAATTTACGCGATTCAAATTTAATCAAAAATCTAATGCAGACATCGAATTACACTTACGTTGCTACAAACGTGGATGGATAATTGTAAGAAGAAATGTACGTAGTTCCATGCATATTTTTAATTTTTGCATGTGTATAGTTGAATATTTATTGTATAGTTGAAATCAAATCAAAGCGAAAAGCAACTTGTTAAGTATCGTATCATGACGAAGTCAGAAGTTTCATTAAGAATATTTAATAAATATAATTGACCTATATATTTTATACAAAATTTTATATAACTCAAGAGACTTCGTAAATATTTTGAAAATATTGGAAAAGTAAAAGAATACTAAGAGAAACAATTTTATTTTATTTTTAAAAAATGACTTAAGAAGTTAGAGAATATGTATAATATATATAGTATATATTATTCAACTATAGACAATTTAAATTAATGCAACAAATTGTTCAATATGAATATATATTAACGTGATAAAAAGAATTTATAATTTGTAAGTTACAAAAGCCGACTTAATTATTGGTCAAAATAAAGGATGAGAATACAATAATTTTGACAAGACTTTCCACCAAAAACATTTTTTGTTCAATGATTTGGTATTCAAAATTTATTAATCTAATTATATTGAAATCTCATAAAATAGACTTTCGAAATTTAAATTCGATACATTAAATTAATAGCTTTTGAGAAATATTTATATAGTATGTAAGAGTTTTTAAAATCTTATTATACATTTAATTGTATATAACAAACATTGCTTGATAATTTGGACTTTTTGTGTGGGTGG
>NC_028641.1:76685481-76795810 GCF_001406875.1 Solanum pennellii
GGTGGGTGGGGGTGGGGGGGAGGGGTACACTTCTCACACTTCGGGATCGAGACGAGATTTGAAGTTAATGAGTTCTGAAATTGTTATTTGACATATATGTATGATACAAATTTAATTTTTAATATAAATATAAGATCTATCTGATTCGCTACAATATACTTCTTAAATTCTATAGTTATACACTTGAATTGGAACTATAATTTGAAACTTTAAAGTTTTAAATTCTTAAATAATTACCTTAGATGAGTATTAGTAATTGAGTTTTAAAATTAATTTTATTTTATTTAGTAAGCTTTTTAAGTGGGCGGAGCCACCTTAGGTACAAGGGGCCTCTTTGACGGAATATTATATTATTTATACATGGTTAAATTAATGTTTCATGTATATATAGTAGATGTTGAACCCTCTTTGGCTATTCCATGTGTTTATTTCTACGAATTTTGAACCCCTTATTTAAAATTCTGACTTCGTCATCATAATCGTGACCAATTAAATTTAATAAAAAAAATTACAAGTTAGATAACTATAAACTCATTAAATCTATTCATCCAAAAAAGCCACTCCATGCATGTGTTAAGAGTTTGAATTTTGATGCAACACTTTTTATTGTATAGTTGATGAAGTATGAATATAAATTCAAATATAAACTGCATTTAACCCTTTTTGACTTTTTTTTCCTCTATAGGTGACGGTGATAAAATAGGGTTGGCTTCATTTATTGCACATATATATAAAAAATTAAAAATTTTATAAATTTTGTTTTACAATATACTCCTTCCGTTCGGAATTATTTGTCATGTTATGCTTATCAAAAGTTAATTTGACTAATTTTCAAAGGTAAATTAGATCACATTAATTCGATATTTTAAACAGAAAAATTAGATATTCTAATACTACAATTTTTCGCATATTAATATGATAAAAAAAATACATCTTAAAATGTTAGTCAAAATTTTTATAGTTTGACTCTTAAAATAGAAATCATGACAAATAATTCCAGACGGAGGGAGTAGTATCTTTAAAGTTATGTTGATTTTATTAGTAGATATATTTTGATTGAATTTATATGGAAGAAAAAAATAATTTGATACTTATTTTTAATGTTCGATGAGAATTTATTTTTATCATGTGTTTTTTAAGAAGAGTGGGAAAATCATGTTTTATGTATAATAAATTTTTTTTATTGATTTGAGATTTACGTACTTTATATGTTTCGCGTTAAAATTATTTAATTTTTAGATAAATTTAATATCGATACTCTGAATCCGTCTTTGAACACGTAATAATTTGAATTGAAAAATAATTAGAATTTGCCACATAAAAGAATATGTAATAATTCGGTTTATCTGTAATTTACCTAACCACTTTTCGTGACTTCAACAATATTTATATATATAGCAACAAAAAGATCTTTCATTCATTAATTTAAATTTAAAATTGTGATATTTATATTTAAAAACTTGAAATTTTATAAATGTATTGATCAATCTGAAAAAGACACCGATATAATATACGAGTATTTAGGAGTTTCATCATCGAAAAAAAACGTCTCGAGGGTTAGAGAAGAGAGGGAAAGATTATAGGTCAATCGTAAGACCTAGATTTTTCCTCCCAATGTGATGCACAAAGTGTGTGTATATATATATATATATATATATATANAAAATATTTTGTGGGATCTATTAGATTTATGTAAATATGGGTTTCACATGTTTCTTTTTACAATATATAACAAATATGAATATATTGGTCCCATAAAGTGAACGCAAATATGAAATTGTTCTTAAAGAATATCTTCGTAATTGAAAAAAAGAATTATTTTGAATCGCAACGCCACAAGTTATTATTTTAGCTGACGTATTTGGATTTCTCCTCTTCGTTGTTAGTATAAGAAAATGCAAATGAATTCAGAGATAAAAAATTATAACATGTTCAGTATAATTTCACAAATAAAATTAGAAAAAGTTGATACTGTTTTACGCGCGTCTTTCAAAAGATAAATTGTTTCAACAAACTAAGTATTATGACTTATTTCATTACATTTATGTAGTAATATTAACAATTAAAACATATACAATTAAGTGTTACTATATTTTTAACAAATTAGAAAACTTTCTAAACTCATGCATAAGGTGAATTAAATAAGAATTAAAAAAATTAATTATTTTAGACACATTTTTTAAATAAGAATTAACAAACTTTATTATTTTAGACACATTTTTTAAATAAGAATTAACAAACTTTATTATTTTAGACACATTAAATAAGAATTAACAAATTTAAAAGTGTACTTATTTTTGGATAATATTATCCTAAAAATAAAAAATAAACACTTATTCCTTTAAAGGAACTACTTTAATACACAAAAAGAATTTTTATTTCTAATTCAAAGACACTTATTTTTTTTATTACAAAAATAAATGATTAAACACGCATTCACTCTCTAAAATAAGAATTTTCTTTTTATTTAGAATCAATTTTTGTCCTTTTAAAAAATCACTTGATTATATACATGTATAATCATTATTACTAATATTAATATTACTATATAATATAAGAGGTTAGAAAAGTAGTTTTTCGTCAAAAATGTATTTGACTAATTAACAATTGCACTTTCTCTTAATAGGGTAATTTTTCATGCATTTGGGCCCCTTTTTGTAATTTAATTACTCCATTTCTTATATTTTAGATACAAAATAATTTATAATAAACTATCGATAATAAGTATTTAATATTCATGAGAATAAAATTGGAAGTAACATACATTATTTAAAAATAACGTTAAAAATCTGAAGAATAAATCAATACATATAATATGCATTTATACATTAAAAAATTTCATCATCCGAAAAGAACGTCTCAAGAGTTTTTCCTCCCAATGTGATGCATATATATATATAATCAATCAATCAAACGATACCTCAAAGCAATATTAATTTTTAATAAATTTCAATTTTATTGGACTTGTTTCATTCCAATTATTGAATGTGATTTGTGTTAATAATATGGATGAATTAAATTAATTGAAGGTTATAGACTATAGTTTAAGAGAAAAGTATTTTGTAATTGAAGCATTTATAAAATCATGGGATTCACATGTTTCATTGTACAATTTCTAACAATTATGAACTATTGGTCCCATAAATAAACATGTACGGATTTGTAAAGGAAATGTACCAAAGAAAGTCAAATATACTCCGTTCGTCTAGAATTGTTTGTCATGTTGAGCTTATCGGAAGTCAGTTTGACTAATTTTTAAAGGTAAATTAGATCACGTTAATTCGATATTTTAAACCAAAAAAAAAATCGATATTCTAAAACTATATGAAAAGTTCTATAAATTATAATTTTTTGCATATTAATATGATGAAAAAACTCATCTTAAAATGTTAGTCAAAGTTTTTATAGTTTGACTCTAAAAATAGAAATCATGACAAATAATACCGGACGGAAGGAGTAATATTTTCGTAATCGAAAAAAATTATTACTTTGAATCGCAACGTCACAAGTTATTATTTCAGCTGACGTATTTGGGTTTCTCCACCTCGTATTAATATAGTTTCACATGTAGAATTAGAGAAAGGTGGTGTATATACAGTCTTACTCGTGTCTTTCTGAAGATAAAGAGATTGTTTTAACAAACCAACTCAAGACGGATTCAAAATTTAAAATCTATAGATTTCTATATTAATTTCAAATTAATATTACAATAACAAAGTGCATATACTTATAAATATTTAATGGGAAAAGGGTCTGATATACCCCTCAACTTTGTCATTTGGAGCTGATATACCCCTCGTTATAAAAGTGGCTCATATATGCCCTTACCGTTATACAAACGGCTCACATATACCCCTGCCGTTACAAAATGACTCACATATACCCTTCACTTAACGGAAGTTAAAAAATTAGTTTTAAATTTATATTTATTACTTCTAATTTTTTTTAAAAAATTATTTAGAGGTATATATGATTCTTCTATCAAAGTTCAAGGTATATTTTAATTTTTTCATATATAAATTATTTTTTGACTTCTTTTATTATAATTATTTAAATTTCTTATTCTTATTTTGTTTTTTTCTTTCATTCCTTAGTTTAAAGAATAAAAAATTAAACTATTCTTTTTGTGTGTATTGTAATTTAATTTCGTATTCGAAGAAAAAATTTGGTCATCTACAATAAGTTTTACAAGAATATTAGTGAAACATAAATAAATTTGATTATCAAAATAATAATTATAAATTAGTCATTGAAACAAAAAAAGTCAAAAAAAATATGTTTGACGAGGATTAAATTTACTCATATGAGATTATATTTTTTAGAAAAAAATAATAAAAATTTAGATTAAAATTATTATTTTTTTCATTTCTGTTAGAGGAAAAGGGTATATGTGAGCCATTTGTTTACAAGTAGGGGTATATATGAGCCACTTTCATAACAAGGGGTATATCAGCTCTAAATGACAAAGTTGAGGGGTATATCAGACCCTTTTCCCATATTTAATTAATTCTTCAATACATATAAAAGATTTAGATTATTTTTTTTAAAAAAAAAAAGCTCATATTTGGTCCTCTAAATCCTCCTTATTTGTATGGTATATGATATAGATATTTTTCACCAAAGTTTTTAGATATGAAATTTGAGATAATAAAAGGTTTTTAGATATGAAATTTGAGATAAACATTTTATTGACTAAACATTTGTTAAATATGTAAAATAAGTACAAAATTATGATATAATATTGACCATAATAAACCTTTTTTTAGTGGGGGTCTACATAACTATAAATGGTAACAACAAATTATTAGTCTAATATAAATAAGTTTGTTCTATTAACCACATAGTTAATCAGCTTCTACTCAAGTATTATGACTTATTTCTTTACATTAATATAGTATTAATATTAACCAAAAAAAAAAGTATAAACCTAAATAATCCGCTATCGCTACAAGCTCTGCAAATCACAATCGCTACAATCTTTGTAAACCACACAGTTGATGTGAACCGCACTATGCAAGCACTACGTAACTAGGTCGACTCAAAAGATATTAAAAAGAATCAATCCTGATCATTCGTGTCTTTTATTACTAATCAAGAACAGTTATTTTTTTAAAAAAAAGGAAACTTCATAAATCAATTTTGGCCTTATTTTATATAAGTAAAGTAAAGCAAAGATTTCATATGAGTGATTGAATATCCAAATAAGTATTATTTATGTAGTAACTTATAGTATGAGATCATCTTCATTAATTCATGCCTTATTTTTCCACCAATAACTATTTTTTGGCAAAACAGTAGATAACCATCCATACCTAATTTCATACAAAAGTATTCTTGTGACCAAACTTCATCCAACCACATTCTTCCACGTGTCCTCCCCCACACCCCCCCACTCCCACCCCCTAGGGGTGAAAAAGAAAAACCAAATGTGTAGATGTAAAGAATTAGGAGATATAGGTCACCTTACTACTTATTTCAACTCCATTCCCCTTACCACACAATTAATATATATATATATATATATATATATATATATATATTTAGTTACATATTTTAACAAATAGTATAGGATATTACAATGTGAATTGATTTTATTATATCATATATCAGTATTTTAGTTAAAATATTTTGATTTAATATATATCACTTTTATGTTCTTAATATTAATCGTTATGACGAGCTGATAAACATATATCATGTTTAATTAGTGTAACGATAATTAAATGAGATGTTTTAATAAGAGATAAAAGATAGCTATTTAGACAAATGTATACTTTTATAATAATAATTAGGATTGTTAAGTATTTTTCTTAAAAACACAAAACTTGTTAAATAAAGAGATGATTTTTAATAAGAGATAAAAATGGGCTAATTTAGATAAATGTATATTTTTATGATTAAGAATATTAAATATTTTTCTTAAAAAAACACAAAACATATATTATGGAATGGTAATCAAATGAGATTTTTTAATAAGAGATAAAAGATAGCTAATTTAGACAAATATATATTATTATGATTAAGATTCTTAAATTTTTTTCTTAAAAAGAATACAAAAAAACTTTAAAAAGTAAAAAATATATAATTTGGACCAAATATAGTAAAAAATTGAGATATATATCCTTCTTTTAAAAGCTAACCCCTACCCCACCATGACCTATAATAATTTAATATGTATTATGAACATTAATTAAATTATATATCAAGATCATAAATCTTGGTCTCTATATATATAGCAACACATCAAGAAACCAATCAATATCTCAAACTCTTTTAATTTGCTTTTCTTGAAGAGAAATACAAAGAGTTTTTTAGTAGTTGTGGGGACTTTGAAAATTGTTTTTAGACAATCTATTGAGTCTCTTTTTCACACACAATTTGCTTACCTACTTTCAATCTACTACATAAGTCTAAAAAAAAAAAAAAACTATATATCAATTACACTACCATAAATTCCCACAAAATTCTTCTCATTTCTTACCAATTGTTCTAATGTTTTTTTCCCTATAACCATACACCAAAACATCGAATTATTGTATAATTCGTCGTTTAATCAAGCATCTCATCTCAACATCAGAATTGAATATTTCTTCTCGATAATTTTGAATTATATTTTTTTTTTAAATCTTTATACTATCAGTGTGACAACGGATGTCAAGGATAGTAGCGGAAAATATGTTACAAGGGGGAGAAAATGTACAATTTTATGATCAAAGAGTACAACAAGCCATGGAGATGTCACAAGCAAGCGCGTACACTTCACCCACCCTAGGCCAAATGCTAAAGCGCGTGGGAGACGTGAGAAAAGAAGTCACCGGCGATGAAACTCCGGTGCACCGGATTCTCGATATGAGTGATACTCAAAGCATATCATCTCACTCTCTTCCTTTTGTTCTCTCCTTCAACAACCTCACCTACAGCGTGAAAGTCCGCCGGAAAATGACTTTTCCGGCGATGCTCCGGCGACCGGCCGCCGGAGTTTCCACCGGTGATCCCGTCCCCGGAGAAAACTTGTTCACGAGGACGAAATTCCTCCTGAACAATATCTCCGGTGAGGCTCGGGACGGCGAGATAGTCGCCGTCCTGGGTGCATCAGGGTCGGGAAAATCGACCCTGATTGATGCCCTCGCGAATAGAATCGCGAAGGAGAGTTTAAAAGGAACGATAACATTGAACGGAGAGCCGCTCGATTCGAGATTACTGAAAGTAATCTCAGCATATGTAATGCAAGATGATCTTTTATATCCAATGTTAACCGTTGAAGAAACGTTGATGTTTGCAGCTGAATTCAGACTACCACGAAATTTATCAAACTCAAAAAAGAAAATGCGAGTTCAAGCTCTGATCGATCAATTAGGATTGCGTAATGCTGCAAAAACAATCATTGGCGATGAGGTACGTTTTTAATCTTTCATCAATAGAGTGATCGCGTTTTTTTCTCAAAACTTTAATAATATTTTTGAAAACAGGGTCATCGCGGAGTCTCTGGAGGCGAAAGACGTAGAGTTTCAATTGGAATTGATATAATTCATGACCCAATCATATTGTTTCTAGACGAACCAACTTCAGGTCTTGATTCGACTAGTGCATACATGGTGGTGAAAGTTCTACAACGAATAGCTCAGAGTGGTAGTATTGTGATCATGTCGATCCATCAGCCAAGTTATCGAATTCTTGGACTGTTGGATCGAATGCTCTTCTTGTCTCGTGGGCAAACGGTTTATAGTGGTTCACCTATGAATCTCCCACATTTTTTCGCTGATTTTGGTCACCCAATACCAGATAGTGAAAATCGAACAGAGTTTGCCCTGGATCTGATTCGCGAACTAGAAGGGTCCCCTGGAGGGACAAAGAGTTTAGTTGAGTTCAATAAAACATGGGAAAATACTAAAAGGAGTAATGAAAATTCTGAAATGTTAACACCAACTCATGGATTGACATTGAAAGAGGCGATTAGCGCGAGTATTTCAAGAGGGAAGTTGGTTTCAGGGACAACGAGTGATATTCATACTAGTCCAGCATCAATGGTTCCAACATACGCGAATCCATTTTGGATTGAAATGGTTGTCTTGTCCAAGAGATCATTTACGAATTCTTGGAGGGTGCCAGAGTTATTTGGTATCCGTCTAGGGGCAATCGTGGTCACGGGGTTCATCCTAGCTACAATGTTTTGGCAACTTGATGATTCCCCTAAAGGGGTTCAAGAAAGGCTTGGTTTCTTTGCATTTGCTATGTCAACAACTTTCTACACTTGCGCGGACGCGTTGCCTGTGTTTCTACAAGAAAGGTATATTTTCATGAGGGAGACTGCTTATAATGCTTATAGAAGATCTTCCTATTGTCTATCTCATGCTCTAGTTTCTTTACCAGCATTGATCTTTCTTAGCTTTGCATTTGCTGCTATAACTTTTTGGGCTGTAGGCCTTGAAGGTGGATTTTCGGGGTTTTTGTTCTATTTCGCGATAATACTAGCCTCCTTCTGGGCCGGGAATTCATTTGTCACGTTCCTCTCCGGTGTAGTTCCTAGTGTAATGTTAGGTTACACCATAGTGGTCGCGATCCTAGCCTATTTCCTTCTCTTCTCGGGATTCTTCATCAATCGCGATAGGATTCCACCTTACTGGATATGGTTTCACTACCTGTCTCTGGTGAAATATCCTTACGAAGCTGTGTTACAAAACGAATTTGATGATCCAACAAAGTGTTTTGTCAAAGGGATTCAATTGTTTGATAATTCACCACTTGGTAATGTGCCTAATGCATTGAAGGAAAAATTGTTGAGTACAATGAGTAACACATTAAATGTCAAAATTACAAGTTCAACATGTGTTACTACTGGGGCTGATATATTGGTTCAACAAGGGATTACTGATTTAAGTAAGTGGAATTGTTTGTGGATTACTATTGCATGGGGGTTTTTCTTTAGGGTTTTGTTTTACTTTAGCTTGTTGCTTGGAAGTAAGAACAAGAGAAGGTGATGAAACTACACCTCGATCGGGAGTCGTGAATTCAGAATTTGAATACAGATCGTGTGATCAATCAGAGGTGAATCCAGATCGAGATACATCCATTGCTTCTATCATGGATTCATCTTCGCACGTGCCAAGGATTGTGTTTGAATTGTAAACAAGGATGTTTTTTTTTTTTAAAGTAACAATGTGTGTGTTTTCATGTCTTTTTACTTGAAGTACGTACTCTTTTATTGTAATAGAATAAATGTAATATTTTTTTGACAGTCTAATGAATTGATTATCGCTTCAAAGTCGATGAATTTAGAATTTGAATACTGATCGAGTTCAGAGACATTATATAGAGATTCACTACTTCTATGATGATGTTTTAACGCAGGGTTGTGTTTAAATCGTAAACAATGAATTAAGTTGGGATTTATTTTTATTTTTTGTTATATGTTTTTTAGATTTATTTGTTTATTTTGAAGGTACTCTTTCATTGTAGTATTATTATTTTATTTTATTTTTGACAATTTGACTATATTATTATTATGTCAAAGTTTATTTGGTGCAAAGTAGTTTGGAATTGAAAATCAAGACAAGAAAAAGAAAGTTGCTTGCTTGAAGCAAATAGTAGTACCCATGCACATGTAGGTCACCAAATTAAACTGTTAATGAACTTTAAAAAAAAAATTATAATCTTATATTATAGTTTGACACGTAAATCATTAAAAAAAAAGTTAAAATTTTAGAAGATAATTTTCATAAGTCAATGATCTATCGAAAATAATTTATCGATATATTCATCGAAGACAGGAATAAGGTCTTCATGCATACATATTACTCTTCGATTTTCACTTATAAAATGATTATATTATTGTTATTTTATAAAGTACGACTTGACATGATATTTTAACAATTTTTTTTTAATTTTTGTAGAAAAATCATAGAATGTACTACATAATGCACTAATGAAGTTTGGAAATTGGTAGAATTTTTATTTTATGCAACTTTATTTGTTTGTATTTTTCCCCCATACACCACACAATTATAAATATTCTTCTTTGTAATTTGTTTTGCATTTATCTCCTCAATTTTCATGATTGTACCTTTGGGGGGTTTGTGGGGGGGGGGGTACCCTTGTCCAATACATAATTGGCTTTTTTTTTTCATTTATTAATAAATTAATATTTTATATCTTCATTGAAATATCATATTTTATTTGATATTATAATTTTTTATTAGTCTGTTTCAAAAAAAAAAGATAGATTTTTAATATTATTATAATTAATATTAAATTATTATAACCATACAAATGATATGACAAAGTTTCAAAAACTTCATAAACAAAAATATTATAGGCAGATTTATATCATTATTTAATTATATTAGCAACATTTACATGTTTGAAACTTTTGGTCATATGTTTATATTTATTGTCCACACTATATTTCAACATCTCAAACCAAAATATTTCCAGGCTGGAATCACATGCAATATTGTTGATTTTTTTGTTGATTTCCATCCACTTATGATTGGACATATATAGTAGCGTACGCAGAATTTTACGTAAATAGTAATAGTTACTATCGTAACTTAATTTCTTGTAGCATGAGGTAAGAGTGGGCATCATATGGAGTAGTATGGTATTTGAAAGTTTTAATATTGTAATAACGATATTCGATTTTCAAAACACTATATTATATATCAGTTTCATTCGGTAAATGTCTCATTATATTAATCATATTCAAATACATTTCTATCAAAATTTTAACTTTTAAACATATATTTAGTTTATACTAATTATACTAGGCTGCATATTTGTTAATATGTTAATGATTTACGTATGTATATATATACCATACCAAATGTCATAATATTAAAATTATAATATTGAAATTTTTTATATGATATGATATGATAATTCGATATATACGTAAAACATGTGTAATAAATAAGATTTACTGCACGTATAATGAAAGAAAAATATATATATAACACAAATTAGTTGGATTAAATTTCAATTATTTTGTTTCATTTTAGTACATAGGAGTCTTTTAGTCATTGTCATAAACTTGTAATATATCAGTAAAAAAATGCAAAGAATATCTAATGGCAAAGAAGTTAATTAAACTTTATAATGTCATATCGAGTCTCTCGAGCTTAAATGAAACGATACGAACAATAAAGACTTAACGAAACATCATACATACTTACTGTAGAACCCAACAAAATAATAAAAATTGTTGAATCCACTATTTGGTTGATAAATTCCTTACTAGATGAAACCATAATCACATTCTTTATAGACAAAATAAAGAAATTAGATCTAGTTAGGTGTTAAACTACCCTTCTAATAAGTTCATCCATTCTCAACCACTCAAACCTAAATAATAACTTAAGAATAATCTACATTAGTCCATCACATAACTCATTTCTAATCAGAAGTTTCATGTTCGAGCTTTTATATGGAGTTGCTTTCGTTAGGCAAACATTTTGTTCTTAACTTTACCGCAAAAATCGTAATCAGACCTCAATACGAATACCAGAATCAGGGTGGAAAATAAGCTATTTTAACTAAATAATCTTTTTAATCTTTATGTAGTTATTAGTTAGGTAATCTAATCATAAGTCCACCTATAATACATAGTTGTATATATATGTGTGTGAATATGTTATATATGTCCATTTAATCATCTTTCTTCTAATAATAATACAATTATGGCAAAGCCTCTTCTAAATTTTGTAGTTTTGATTCTAATTAGTTTAATTATATGTTCAAGTTCAGCTACTAACTACATTGTGGGTGATAATTCTGGCTGGGATATTAGTACTGATCTTGATACATGGTTACTAGGAAAGAAATTCAAGATTGGAGATGTACTTGGTAAGTATCATCGATCATAATATTCTAATATTAAGTTATACACACTAATAGTTTTTTAAAAAAAAATATCAACTCAATTTTACGGCCGTAATAGGTTATTACATAGATTTACTTCTCGTAGGTTAACTTAACCAGATATCGTAAATGTTCTTGAAAAAATAAGGATAAAAAATATCCACTCAACTCAACAAAATATCTTAAACTTTTAAGATCTTCATAGCATTTCCGATAGTAAATCATCTCGTATTTGCCCTTGACTATAACGAAGCTCCTACATGAAATATAATGGAGGTAACTTTAGATCATAAAGGGCAAATTTGGACTTCTTTTTTGAAGTTTTTTGCCACGTGGAGTCCATCCAACCCACATTGGAGCTTGTTAAAGTCAAAATACAAATACGAGACGACTTGCTAACAACAAGAGTGAATAACCCTAAAAGAGTAAATTTGATGATATCAACAATCACATCGATTATAATTCTTCTTTTTTCGCAGTGTTTCAATATTCATCGCTCCATAGTGTGTCCGAAGTAACGAAGGAGAATTTCATGGGGTGCAACACAAGCAATGTGCTCGATTCGAGTAAAAATGGCAACACAACTTTCACATTGACAAAGCCAGGGGATAGATACTTTGTTTGTGGTAATAGGTTACATTGTCTTGGTGGAATGAAACTTCATGTAAACGTAGAAAATGCAGATGGTGCAGCAGCAGGATCGCCTGCTGCTGCACCATCACCAGAGGGAAGGGCCTCATTTTCCCCTTCTTCAAGGAGCAAAAATCCATCATTTGTGCCTAATTTTGCTTTGTCTAATATTCATGTTAGATTGGATTCTATGATACTTGTAATTCTTGGTTTTTTGTTGTTTACAATTCCACTAGTGTAAACTTGAGGATTTTTCATTTTTCATTATCAAAATAGATTGTTTGTTTGTATATCGACTCCTCTGGCAAGTCTTGTTATCCCTATAGTTGTTTATGTCTCGAGTTTGAAAAAAATTACTATAATTTATCTTTGTTTGCGTTACATATTAGTCAATATTTTTCACAAATTTTACGAACAAAAGCTCTTATTTTCACATCTTATTCCTCACCTTAACTAGGATGAAGAAAATGTTATTGACTAGTTTTGTATAAAAGAGACAAATTGCTACCAAAGGAACCAAGAAAAGTAGAGAAGTAGAGAAAGGTAAAAGTTTAGTCCCACATTCATACACATTAAAGCAAGTGACTTGGTGACCAAATCTAATTAATGAAACAAAATATATTATTACACCTAAATTTATATCTACTTAACCTACCAATTAAGAATCTAGATTAGTCGAGCTAGTTGAAGTTAACTGGTCCGACTAATATAGATTCGCACCTGATAGGGCCCATTAAGAAGTATTCATTCACAAAACTCAAAACCCGAAACCTGTAATTAAAAGGGAAAGAAATCTTATCTTCCTGCCACACCTCTTGATGGTTGGTTCCTTCCATATCATTCAATCATTTATTTCACCTTTTCTAGTAAAGCAAATATGAAGACAGTAAAAGGAATGGAGAATAGAAAATGGTTATTATTAAATCTTGTCGAACCCTAACATGTCGGATCAACAAAATCGGTGAATTTCGAATCACCTTATCTTACAACTGCAGGCTAGGTAAGCAAATATACATCAAATTCTGGATCCAAACTACAGTACAGGTAGCTGTTGCTTATGATTTTGGTCCCTCTATCTCTATGTATATTGCTGTCTCTAAAAGAATCAAGAATTCCCCAATCAGAGATTTAACAACAGGATTGAGCCATTACACATACATCCCCCAGACCATTAGAAACAGCTCCTTGTAGTACACGTTTTACAATTATCCGACTTTTGTATTGTTATAAATCAACGAACCTTGTCGAGTTCCAGTATGAATACCCATGACGGAATTTACTTTCCCCTTGTATCTGGAGCAGAAGCATTGTCCTAGCATTGGATCACCCACCATTGTCACCAAATGAACGAGGTTCCTATGCCAGATTTCGTGTCAAAAAATCATTAACAGCAAGACTGGCATCTCCATGTGACACAGCATCTTCAGGTTCTGGCATATAGAGAGTTGACACAGATGCCTGAGCATTTAAGAATAAATGAACTGTGAGTGCATAGCATTTCATGGAAGAAAAAAAAAAAAAAAGAGAAACCAAAAGGAGCGAACAAAGTTTGGACCAAGTTAAGGTGCTAATATAACATCCCCTGATCATAACAGATCTACATAAACAGTTGCTAGAAGCATTCAGCCATAAAGAATACCCCTGTAATATTCGAAAAAGTCTCAAAATACCCCTCCTCCACCTATTGGGTTAAAAATACTCCTCAGTCAACCTTTTTATTGGATCTTTAATTTGATTTGGGTCAAGGAATGGGTTATGTGGGTAGGAGAAAGTTTGGTAGGTTGGAAATTAACTTTATCCAATAGAAAGACGCCACATAATAATTATTTAATTTTATAGATGTTTAAATGTCTATTTGTGCACATCCAAAGTTAAAGGTCATAATTGTCAGCTGACGCCGAGTTAAGGGTCATGTTTATTTATTTGTCATTTTAATATGGGGTCCAGCATCGAAAATTTGAATTAGAATGGGTCCTACTCTAGTTTTATGGTAAATGAACCTTGGGCTTAACTCAACCCCAAAAGCTAACTCATGCGGGAGGATTGCCCAAAACCATAAGAAGAGACCAAGGACCCCTTATCCCACCAATGTGGAACTCCAACATATTTATTGCACTCTTGGTTCATAATCTAGGTATTTACTTCATAATCATTATATTATTACCTTTACTTTCTAGTTCGCGTTGTAGTCTTTATTTTGATAATTACAAGAATCTATTTAATGTTCAAAATAACTTCTTTGTGAGTCCTTTAATTATTCATCATTGTTTAATTCAATTATCGTAAAGATATCTTGGTAAATCAACGTAAGAAGTTTTATCAAGTTCCATTACATGGCTAAATTCTTGGACTATGCATACAATTTCTCAAAAAAACTACATATATAACTTGAATACAAATACCGTTCTTTCTTCCCTTAAAAGAGTAATTGATTTGGTAATGAAATGTTGAAATATAGTCGATCTAATATGTGCTTGGAGGTATATTGTCATGCATTTAAAAAACGGCAAAAAATCAAACTAAGCGACAAAAACTGAAGCGACAAAAAAACCAACTTAATTGGTTTGGTTTGATTCCAGCATCTGAAAGACTGACTTAACTGGTTTGGTTTCCTTTTAGAGGCAAACCAACCCAAAACCGAACCATGAACACCAATACCAGGCACCAACATGATTCAAGCTAATGACATGTGAACGATTGATTGCATGACCACGAGTGATCATTGAAAAGACTAGAAGGCTTTACAAAGTTTGATCTAGAGTTGCCGGGTTAGACCAATATTAACAATGGTAGACCAGTGTTAACTGGGAGCTGACCCAGATTTGACCATTATTAGAATTTCTAGGACGGAAAGCATGGCTCCACACGTCGCACTAGCCCGAGACTCCTTTTATTATGTTAGCACTTCTATTATCTTAAGTACTTGGACTTGGGCCCAAGCCCATTGTTTAGCTAGTAGTATTAAGTCTCAGTAATGTGCATTTTTTACCCAGTTTTGGATAATATGTTTGTGAGGCCCTATATAGAAACCTTTTGGGTTCTTAAAGAACTCCTGTAAATTTTATATATTTGGATCAACTGTTACATGATTAGGATGTAATTATTTTCATATACTAATTGTGGCTGAATTCTATCAATTTGGTTCCTATATCCTATCTTTCTATCTCGTCTTAAGTCCATTCTTATTTTCTTTGTGGATTTTTCTTGTTTGCTATTTCTTTCCGTCGTCACCTATCGACACATCCATACCATGCTACTTGTAGAGTGGTTGGCATTAAGTACTTCTGTATAAATCAGGAGGCAACGCACCTTTGCATCAAACTGCATCTCTCCAGGATTATCGGAAGTGAGGCATGCGCCATGGGCTTTCAACCATTCCACACAATCCTCAACACCATCTGTGTCCTCACTTTCTTCACTTGTGAAGCCTAAAACTTGGGCAATGTAGGTGACCGGAACAGTAGGCCGATTCGAGCGAGACATACATCTAACCGCCGCATATCGCATTTTATCAGCATATAGATCTGCAAAGACAAGTACACATCATCAAATTTAGCAAAATAAATGCAATAGCTAAAAGTCCACCATTAGGAACAGAACACACCCATAAGACACGTGTTAAGATTAGGAGCTGTCTTGTATAATCTGAAGTAAGCAACATAGTTTCCAGTGGACACAGCTGCTCGAACTGACAGAGCATGTTTAACAGCATCGTTCTGTCTAGCCTCTGCTGGTAATCTGGAAAAGGAAAATGCACAACAGAATAGATTAACATTGCACGTTTGAGAAGAAGGGTTTTTCCAGTATGTATTAAACATTTTTTGAGCAGATTTTCTCAAGATACCAGCACCCAGGTGTATGGAAATTGAAGCCAGGTATACTATGAGTTCGACGAAAATAATGGATTAGACCATAGAAAGACTACAATTCACTTTCCCTTTGTGGCCCTAGTATTACCTTTTGCAATATAAAATAAACTCATTTGAGCTATGGACTAAATATTGTGACATTTGAGATTTCTATTCAACTTGAACATAAGTTGATGCCCTTTTTTCTTTTCTTTTTTTCCTAGATTCAATTGAAAGGAAATTTTCCATCTTCTCTTCACACTCTCCGTCTTCTGCTTTCTCCCCCCTCACTCCCTTCCTTACTATCACACCCCCAAAACCCATCTCTTCCCACCCTAAGTCTATCTTCTTTTTTTTTTTTGGTTTTCTTCCTTGCATAACAAATCAAGATGAACAGGGGAATGGACACACTCCTAAATTAAGCACAAGCTTAACTGTTCTGATTTAGCCTAAACTTTGACAAGCTTATGTTCATATTAAGGCCAAAAATGAAAAGGTAATAAAGTTTTGCATAGAGGTCAGGAATTAAAATGCATAAGTCTAACTGGCCAGTGAATAGTCATGCAAACTCATAAGTCATAACTAGCAAAAGGTATGAGTTGGTGATCCACACTGGTTGAACCTGTTGCATAGCTAAGTCATAACTAGAATGAATAAACCATTGAGGATTTGTCAACATCTGTCTGCTGCAATTTAACCTCACAATCATCCTCAAGGTTGCAAAAAGCAAGGATGTCACGGATGAAATTATTTACATGCAAATCTTACTAGATTGCCTCTTCTTTTTTTTCTTCCATTTTGCAGTTGCAGATGCCTAAAAAGGACTAACCAGAGGAACAGCAAAAGTACTTTGGGTGCTTGTAAGCCAAATGACAGAATCGAATGGAAGCAGACAAATAAGCAACACGAAAAGACTTGCAGAAGTTTCACAAAAAAGAACGCAAGAAAACCAGTATAGTAAGTAGCTGACTGACCTAGACAACGCTAATAGCAGATCTCTGTTGTTACTAGAGTGCAAAAGAACACAGAGTAGATTATATGCAACAAATTCCATATCACACCCCTTTATTCCTTCTGCATAAAGCGTTTTTAGCTGCGACTGACACTGCATATACCAGAACTAAGAGAGTAAGTAAGAGTAACACTCAAGCAGATAAACCAATGATGTCTTCGCAGCAAATTACACATTTGTTCATGACATGTCCAAAAACTTTGATCCCAACGCAATTCAATATTGCAATTGTGCCAGCATGTACTCATTTAAAACAAGAAAAAGATTAAAAAGTTTTAAGAACACATTAAGGTAATAGTTCAGAAAAAAACTTCCCAACACAACCTCACGATTTAGGGCGGAGGTGGGGAACATCTACTATTTCTTCGATCAAAATACATAAGCAGCTATAAATATAAATTTTACTGCTCAGAACACACTGCTTCTCTGCGTGTTGAAAAAGACCAAAGGAGGACACTAGCAGAAAGAATCTGCATCTAGAAAAGAGAAAGGATATAGGTGAAGCTGGAAAAATATGGGCAGTCATCCAATCCAGTAATGCCTAAGTACTAATAAAGCATCAGGAAGGAGTGACCCAACATTAGTAGTAAACAACCAACAGAGACAATATGCCATTTATGTATCCAAATATTTCAAAATAAGGACTTATTTGTGGCATAAAGGAGACCATTCTTATACCAGCAGTGAACTCCTGAAAGGGCTGTAAGAACTATAATGGCAATACTAACAAATAATCACATCGCATTGTACCAGCTTAATTTCCTTGCACGTGCGGGCGTATAAAAGGATTTGAACCATGGAAAAAGGTAGCATAAATTTTGTCCATAGAGCGCCAGAAACATTTCACCCTGATATACTTAAAGTTCTGGATTGGAAGTCCCAGTAAGGGATTTCACTCTAAACTAAATTCTATAAATTAGTACATAAACTTGACTGTAAAAAGGATCCAGCATTCAATAACATTAAAACAAAGAAGTGTCCAACTGAAATATAAACTGTGTGGAAGCACTTTCAGACACACTAGCATACAAGAAACTTCAGAGAGGGATTAAGATTCTAAGAAGTTATGACTGAAAGTTCCCACCATGGGAAGGAGTACCTGATTAAATTCCGACAAGTCCCCAACTTCTATTGCCAACCGACCATGTGTTTCATACACCTAAAACAGAAGGCAGGTAAGGAAGATATTAATAAGAAAAAACAATACAACATCGATTGTAAAGAAAGTTCATATCAATCATTTTCAGAAAATAAATTCAGTTCCTAGAATAGCCAGTGTATATGATGATGAAAATTTTATGTCTTGCTCCATTTGAATAGTGAAATTAGCACAAGGAAATATACCTTGACTGTTAACGCGTTGCGTATGCGTTGGACTGTAAGATCTTGCCGTATTGATTTTAACTGATCACATTTGTAAAGGTAGTTCTTCGGAGAACTTTGAACCATTTTTAATGCTTTTTCCAAGACTTCTTCTGGTCTCACCTGCAAAGGCAGAATTACTTTTGAGAAATCATCAAAACGTGCGAAGTGAAAATTGCCAATAGATATGCATTCCCCTTGAATCTCAAGTAACAACAGAAAGAATTAAGAGATTACAGTTGCAGGGTCAGGTGCAGAAGTAAGACGTAAGTAGCGTTTCTCAATTTCCTGGCAGGTTCCTTTGACAGTAAGAGCATCCCAATCAATATCTTCAACAGCACAGTTACCATTTTCCTCAATGTTTCTACTAAGCACCAAGGCAGTAGCCCTCCTTGCATACACATTTCCAGCTCCTCCATTTCTGGATCGATTATCATTAGCAGCTATGCGACTTCCATGCCCTCTCTCAAAACGCTTTGATCGATTTTCACGTCTCTTTCTTTCCTCTGGTGTATCTGCCGCTGCTCCTGCAGCAGATTTATAGGCTGATTGACTTCGTTCCTTATCACTATCACTGGATGCTTCACCGTTATCTGTCACATCCATTTCATCACCAACACACTGCCTCTTAGCTGGCCTAAAGACATCAGTTTTGGGGGTTTTCCGCTGTGGTAAAGAAAATTTTACATGACTCGAATTATTCACCTTGATATCTAACTTTCCACCTGAAAACTGTATGCAATCACTCAGATGAGAGACATTTTATTTGGTCATATGGATCTGGTAACAAACTGATGGAAGCCAAAAGATTAGAACACCCCAGGCTTTAAGAGTTAAGTAGCACTAAGCCAAAAAGACAAGTATCAGATGTGTCAATCTCATGTAAGAAGAATCATAGCTGGGTCAGGACAGAGTTCACTTGAGTACCTAAAACAACAATTTAGCACCCCTTGACACAGTAATAGATCCAATTCGATCTTGCCTAAGAAGCCGCTTTGGTTCATGCGATGCAAAGAAAACATAGTATGCTGCCTAACCCAAAAAGTAGCCGATGGTTGATTCTACTTGTATCATACTATTATGCTCTAAGAAACCTGGACCAATAGCCTGTTTGACCAAACCTTAGGGAGGCCAAAATGCGTATTTTTCTAAAAAGTGCTTATTTAAAAAAGAGTGTAAGTGTTTGACTAAGCTTTTGTGAGAAAATAAGTGCTTTTGTGAATAGCAGAAGTTGTTTTTCATACACTTAAAAAACTAATTTCCCCAAAATTGCTTCGAGAAAAGAACACTTAGAAGCACTTTCAATATCTTGGCCAGACGCAATTTATTACTCAAAAGTGCTTTTTAAATTTACTGGCCAAACACAAACTGCTTCTCACTAAAACTTAAACTTTTTTGAAAAGCACTTTTCAATATAAGCTGATTTTAGAAGCTTTGGCCAAACAAGCTATAGGAGAAAAGTTTTTTCATGAATTATGGAGGATTCTAAGAAAATATATTGTGGAAAACATTACAATCTCTGACACAATAAGTATGTTAAAGAACTAATAGAATTGAACACATTTTTTGGTTGATACTATGCACATTTATATTAATCGATCACCAAAAAATAAGGGGAAGGAGCCAGAGAAGTCATGAAGCTGGAGAATCCTGGTGCGGATAAATAAGCACTCAGCAACCTAGACCACCTCGTTAGATTCTTCATTTCAAGCAAGAGGCTGAAGTTGGTGAAAAATAGAAAGAGATAACTGTAGAACCTTTTATCTTCAAAGGCAGAAAACTATTACCTGTTTATTCCAACTCCCATACTTAGAAGCATCAGGAGTGACTGATGCAGGTTGGACGGTTGGTTTCTCCACTTCTAAAGGCTCCCACCTACTTTTATATCGCCTACTCGGACTTCTCTTACTTTTTGGAGATGAAGAAACTGGAGCTGAGAATATTACTCTTCTGCATAGAAAAGGAAGAAGTCAAAATAGTCCTTGAATATGATAAAAGATATCTAACCGTGAGGGAAAATTCATCAGCATAAAGGGGAAAAGGCTCATGATTATGTTCCCTAATCAGGGAAACTACACTATATACGCAGAAGTGTTTTGCTTTCAACTGTGAAACAAATACTTAAGCAAAGTAAAAAATGAATGGGAAAAAGGAGGAAAAGAAGTTTGTTTCTAACTACTGAGGCAAAAATTATTACATTTGCACTTTGCACTAGCTGTAAGATAACAACCATATGCTAGGTGAAGTACAAATGCATAGACGAGATACAGTAATTCACATTCATGCCCTATGACAGCTACTTTGGTAAGTCACACGTGCGTGCATTGTATATATTATTATATTTAGATTTTTGTGTGAGCCCACAGCATGTGCATGCATAAGGTTTGCAGATCAGTTTTGGGAAGAGTAGAGAGCATACTCCTTCTTATCAGCATCCACACTGGACATGGGGAAAAGAGGCTCGGTGTCCCAGTCTCTTGTATGAAGTGTACCGTCAGCAGTTGCCTTTGTGATAATCTGCAGATTATGGTACATTTAAGTAACAGAGGGGGCAAGGCAAAGAACCATGCATCAACAGAATGACATATCATTATAGTACAAGTAAATCAAATGTTAATCAATTAATATGACTCATTATGTTGCAAACAGCTCAAACATTACCCAATGATATCAGCATTAGCATTACTGTAGATGGGACGCAAAATAATAGATATAGTTATATAGAAGAGCAATGGAAGGACGACCATGGCTATGAAGAGTTGTACAATGAGTAATACAAATTGTACTATGTACTTGATCAGTTGATCATATCTTATTTCCTTACCAATTGCCTCTCGACACGTGTAATATACGTGCGTCCATTCTCTTTTATATCATTTCAATTTTATTGTCCATCATAAATTTAAAATATCAAGTCATTATCAGTTTCATTCATATTTTGTGGACCCTATTTGTCATTCAAGCTTCACTAAATGTCATCAACATACTATATGTTCAATCAAATATAATAGTAATATTTTTTTTATTCGACCAATAGTAATACTTTTAAGCATATATCATCGAGCCATGATCAAAAAATTTGAAACTAATATTTATCATGCTAACAAAGCTAAAACAATATTCCAGTAATAAATTACATTTTCATCTTTAAGATAGATACCATAAACGTATTTTTACTCGAAGTTCTATTATTTTGTGATGTACAAAAAAAACACTAAAGAGAAATGTTGTCGTGTATTAGATAAATATGGTTTTACTATTATTTAATAAGAATAATAAATTACTTGACTTAATATATTAATAGCTTATTAAATTTGCCGGTCAGTTCTATTTTGATGCTCGAACTACAATGTCTATGTAGTGCTAAAAACCCATATGTTATTTACTATAAAAATGGGTATTCAAGTAAGTTATCAGTTTCAAAAAAAATGTGTATTCAAGTCTCTAATTTTATTTCTTTCTAAATTTTCTGGCAACATCATCATTGATGCCACTTCTCTTTTTGAGCCAGATGAGTGCTCCTCATTCTATGTTCTAGCTATTCATAACTAGGAAGTTACTCAATTGCTGCTTGCTAAACCGGCTATAAAGCATTATTATCTCCATACCATCTGAAAATTCTTCATTAAGTCTCAAATAATATCTATGCAGCTCATTACATGGCAAGAACTGGAAAACGACCGAGAGAAAATCTCAAAAATACACTAAGATACCTCCTTCATCACAGCTTGGGATGCCACCATTTGAGTATCATCCTTGCACCGAGCCAAAGCCCTTTCAACATAACCACAAAGTGATTTAGGAAAAGTATCAGGCTGCAGACAACAGAAAGATCACTTTAATTAAGCACGGAAAACAAATAATCTGACATTTATTTGATGCAATGCAAGAATAAATACCATGTTATGACATGTCACCATTATCCCAATTCCCAACTATTAGTTACCACTAGAATAAAATACCAAGGTTTCTCAGATTGTGTGGCGACAAAAGTACAGAACACAACCAAGGAGCAGTATTTCATCAATAAAACCTAACAGTTGAACTGTCAATCATAACAAGATAGAAGATTGCAGCGTCAAAGTATCATATTAAAAAAAGCTGCTCCTTACTCCTTAATAGTTCAGCAAAATCAGAAGTCCTACCAATATCGAAATTTCATGTACAAGTGATTAAACCAAGTTGACACAAACCTACCAGTTTAGCCATTAATAACTATATCATTGTTTCAACATCAACTTGAAAACGCGAATCCCAAATTGAAAAACCCGTTAAGAGTATTTCAAGTGAAATAATTGCAGACTCACACAGCTTTAACTTTTTCCCAAGTGAAATTCATGTTCAAACACAATAGACTTCCAGATAACCTTTTCCAACTTCCATCTCAGATTCTTTTTTTTTCCAACTTGAACCAAATATCGTCACCAACATTAATAATTAATAGATTTAACTTTAGCAAGCAAGCATGTTGCTTTTCACTTCAGAAGTTGTAATGATGTCGACCATGAATAGGTAAGTTGGCTATTTCTATTCTCACAGCTACACCTAAAAGATAATGCAATAAAAGTTCAAAAAAACTCTGCCCGGCTTTTACCATAATAGAATATACATTTACACAGACCTCGCAGACGTCTCAGTAGATTTGTTCACTAGACACATTTAAATGACCAAGAAAATGATTATAAAATAACCCATCTTCGCCAAGCTTGGGATGCAATTGTTTTATCCAAAACGAACATGTGAGCTTATCCACATGCGACTCATTGGAACAACTCTGAAGGTTTTCCTGATAGACCAATGGTGATGAGTGCCTTTAAAAGCCCTAACTACATCTGTATTAAAGAAATACACAACCTACCACCCAAGCTACTGATTCACTGGTTATCAAAATATCCTCTGCATAACTATTCCGCCAATATCACCCATAATATAAATCTTCCTTACTAAAAGCACACAAATCAGAGAAAATATGGAACTCCAGAATATTAAATCAAGTTAGTCTTCCTGATATTGATAAAATGATACCACACCAAATACACTTGACAAGTGACTTCCCAAATGCACTTCTACATATTAGACTAATGGAGTTATTTAGAGGGCTATATTAGTACTAGATCATTCTTGTCAAGCGCATAGGATCATTTGCTTTAATAGGATTTAATTAGCATCATATCATTATTTTTGAAGAAAAACTTCGGCAAGTTATATGAGAAAGGTCCTAAGAAGTGCTACTCAACCAAGGGTGTAAAGAAGTCTAATCAATGCATATATGGAAGTTTAGAGAATGGCTGGCCCCTCCAATTGGTAATTTGGTTTAAGATGAAGTGTTTTGTTAATGGCACCAAGTAGATGCAAATAAAGTACAAAAGATAGTAAGCATAAAGTAACCCTTTTCTCAAAAAAAAAGATAGTAAGCACACAAAAGAGTTTGTTAGCTCCATTCGAATATGTACTCCCCTCGAATTCGTTAATGCATTGGGGTTTTCGAATTTCCTCCTACAAATTATCCATAGTGACTCCTCATAACAAGCATCACTTGACCAATTCTAAGAGAATCTTACAACAACATACCCGGTGCAATCCCCTAAGAGGTGGCTGGTCTAAGAGAAGCTTACAACAAACATAAAGGAACACTAGCACAGATATCTTCTAATTGACTATGAAGATGAAAGACTATCAAGAAGCAAGTGAAAACTTTATCATCTTAGTCAAGCATTTGAACTTTGTCCGTCAATTATGCAAAGTTATGTTACAAAACTCAATTTGTGATTGCATGTTTTACTAAAATGATCAAAGTTAAAGGTGTCTAACCTTGAGAGCATTCTCTGCAGCATTAGATGATACTTTTTCATTAGTTTTTGGTAAGGAAACGCTGACATATGCAGGTTTGGCTGCTGCATTAGTTGTAGAGCTTTGCATATCCAGCTTTGGTAAACCCATGGTCAATGTTGAAGTTATTCTAGGGTTTGTGGGAATCTGTAGTTTGCTAGCACTACCTGTATCGCCTGGTGTAACAGTTTGCTGCATAGTGGGCAAGGATGACTGATAATTATAGGGCATCTGATAAGAGGCTTGATATTGTGTGCTTGGTCCTTGGGGACATGAAGAACTTTGTTGAAGGTTTTCATGAGAAGGGGTTATGTCTAAAGGCTTTTGACCATAAGACTGTACTGGATCAGGCTGCTGATTTTGGAAAGAGGGAGCCCAATGTTTCCAGTAACTATCATGAACGTTTCCACCTACAGCAGGAGACTGACCCAAAAAAAAATTGAAAGTTAAGTTCATTAGGCAAATCAAAAAGAATTCCACACATAACATGAAGGGAAAGAGAAATGAAGTTGCTTTTCTCAGTGTACTGAGTATTGAAAAGCAAAAAAAATGAGGCACTGACTGCAATGACAGTAGATAACATCTCTTCTTCTGTGAGTAGCTGGCACTCAACAACTCGCACAAGATAGAAGTTGAATATCCAGACTATCAAACGTATAATAAACACGAAATGATATTTAGACAGCAGAGTTAAAAGAGCATACAAGGCATTGCTTACCAGATCTTTAGCAGCTTGTTGAACAAAAGAACAACTAAAATAGCAAATTAACCTAACATGTGAGTGTGATACATGATTTATCACCATCTTTTCCGTCTCTCTGATTGCTTAACATGGTTTGAATTTAAAGAGGATGTTTGGATGGACTTATTCTAAGTAGTTTTAGGCTTTTAAGATCTTCTTTATTTTTGGAGGTGTTCGGGAAAGAAGAAGTGCTTTTAACCACTTTCTTTTAGGCTGAAAAAGCACAAAAACAAGCTAAAAGCCAAAAGGGTATTCCAAACTTATGGCTTCTAGCTTATAAGCTACTTTAAAAAGTCTATCCGAACACCCCCTAAGTGAATTACATGACAACTGATATCCAAATAGGAGTCTAGACGCATGCATAAAAGTTATGTCTCTACGCATGCATAAAAGTTATCTATTATAAGTAAAACTCCAACAGAGTAACTCATTTGTGAATTGCATGTAAAGGAAAAACCTGCACCGCAGACAATGCGGGCAAACCAGATTCTGGCTTGCCAGGTGGAGCATGAGATGCCGGAGCCTGGACACCTGAAGCTGGGTAACCCGCAGGAACAGGGCAACTCAGACTGGATACATTAGAAACGGAAATATTTTCTGTTCCAGGAGCACAGGGGACATCATTTTGTGTATGGTTGTAATAATCGGCCCATTGCTTGTACTGTTGTTGATACTGTGAAGCCGCAGGAGCTGTGGTAGAACTGTATGCGGCATTTGAATCAGAACTGTAGCTTGGATACTGATGGGAAGTGTATGTTGCATATTGTCCTTCATGCCATGCGTTCGTCTGGTTATTGTAAGCACCACTTGTGTAACCTCCAGATGTCTGGTAATCACCAGGATTGTAGTAAGTGCTTGAATAACTTGCAGGCCCAGCATAAGACCCTGTATTCTGTAATGAGGAAAGGGGCTGATAAGGAGCACCTGTATTTTGATATGCTCCTGATGGCTGAGGATAGGATTGATTAGGTTGTTGTTGATAGCCATTATAGTAAGCAGCATATCCTGTATTGTTGTATCCATAAGGATCTGTACTTTGATAGGTTCCATAGCTACTGTAATCCTGCTGTACATTTGTGGCACCGGAACTTGGCGTAGTAGCACTAGCTGCAACATTCAATCCATCTTGAACATTCCTTGAAGGCGGTGCAGCTTGTTGGTCATGATCATAACCAGAATGTGAGACAACTCCATTTTCCCTGGCATAGCTATCTGCACCATGAGCGCTCCATGGTGCAACTGTAGAATTTGGAGGAGCGTAATATGAAGACATGTGATGTTGGTTTGGATCGACAACCTGATGATTCTATATAGGGAAAAAAAAAGGATTTAAAGTCATATAATGAGAAATCAACTCACCTATCCAGAACAATTTATAGCAAGAGCAGTACATGATAAAGTTGCAGAAGAATAATAAACTGTAAATATAAGCAAGTTAAAAGAGTTTGGTGGCTGAAAGAGGAGAAGCATTTAACGCTTTCACCATTTGAGTAAAGGAAACATTTAATCAATCAACATGTACAATGACCAAAAATTATACATGTAGTGAATGTCTATCCATTAAGGCAAGAGCACACAGTTTCGGCTCATAAGAACCAGTTTCTCAACATAAGGATAGTCGGTGTCAATGCATCAAACATGACCTTCACAAAATCTATCTACATTGTTGCCCAAGAATCTCCACGATAAACATAAACATGACACATACCAATGTAAGTAAAGCCTTTCATACTTGTATTGATGGATAAAAGCAGAGAAGGCATCTTGATTTACTACTTACAAACATCGCTAGCACAAGACAGTCAATTGTGTCTCTCCAGCATCAGAGTGACTTGTCATATTTACTTCATCAAGAACTCTAACTTTTGTGTATCTCATTACTAAACATTAACAAGTTGTACATACATTTCAATAAGGCAGTTTTAGTAAGTGAAAAGTCAAACGACTTTTTCTTTAATTTTTAATTTTCAAACAATTATTTATTTATTTTTTCGATGAGAGTGGAGTCCGGACCAGCTTTCGAGCACCTCGACTAATTCCACAAGATATCTGTCATCTCCCACCCGCAAGAAGTTAGATAACTCTGTCCACCAAGGCTAGGACAGATGGGAAGAGTCACTTAGTGTTTGTTTTGCCTGCACTGAGTTCTGAACCCGAGAACCTCAGGGTTCTCAACCACTTTATTGACCACTAGGCCACATCCTTGATGCTATTTTTTCAAACACTTTCAAGTACTTCATAACATAAAATCTTGTGATTTCTACTGCTTCTTACAGTTTCTAGATATACAAATGTTATACAAAATACTCTGAATCGATGTCCAAATTCACACGGACTATTAGATGACCAATGGCAGATCCAAGTACAGGTTTGTGGGTTCAGTAGAGCCCATAGGTTTGCAGTCGAACCTTATATTTGTGTGAGAACAGGTAGAAATAATAGAGTTAGATGTACAGTTCAGAACTCATCCTTCAACTCAAAACCAAGTAAAACCAACAACACTTGTGTTTGGAATCTCCCACTATGCTTTCCCACATAACCCTAACACGACAATTCTTTTTGGTATTGATGGAGTAAATATATAAATAATATAAGAAAGAAAAAAACAGCAGCAGCACAACTGAAAGCCTCACTTCTCTCAGAGAAAGGGAAAAAACTAAAACCTTTCAATTACATTAGGGCATCATCCCGCCATTATCTTATGTTCATTTTGACACCATCATCACAATTTACATATATTAAGTATGTTAAAAAATATTTGCAACAAGCAGAAATCTATTTGGACCATAATGACATACATTTTTTTCCAGAAACGAAGTTTGCATAAGAGAAGAGGAAGTACAATTCGAGTGGTTACCTCCTGTGAACTGGGATCCAAAGTGGTCACAGTGGCAATTCCTTGATTCATCATCCTCTCATTAACATCCTGCTTAACCAAACATTTCAGTATTCAGATATCTATAACAAAATCACCACAACACACAAGAAAAAAGATAGTCATAAGTTGAATTGCAGCCTAATGGTTACAACTCCACCTTCTTACATTCATAGGTGGTTCAAATCCCACAAAAGGATCCTTTTCTACACTTCTATCCCAACTATTTAAGTGCCCATCCCTTACTCCAGCAAATTTTATGCAAGAAAGAATTTAACCAGGACTAAAACTGCAGTCTAATCATTACATCTCCACCAATCTATGTCACAGCTGCAGGATTCCAAACCTACAAAAGTGGTTTCTACGTTTCTATCCCAACTATTTAAGGGCTCACCCCTCACTCAAAAATACTTCGAAAAAACAAAAGAGAACTAGAATTGCAGCATATTATTGCAACTCCACCTACCCATCATTACATGAGCAGGTTCCAATCCTACAAAAAGTGCCCTTCATAAATTTCATCTAAACTATTTGCAAGACCACCTTCAACAACAATAACAACTATGCCTCAGTACAAAACAAGTTGAGGTCCAGTATGCTTTGGATCCTAACTATTACATGTGCAGGTTCCAATCCCACAAATAATGTACTTCTTAAATATCATCTTGACTATTTGCAAGTCAACCTTCAACAACAACAATTATGACTCAGTACCAAACAAGTTGAAGTCATTATCTAACAACTAAAGAGCTCATCTATCATGCTTCCAGCATATACTGATACAACAAATCAGTTAAACAGCAAATATCCTACTTCTACCCATATCATAAGTGGTCTTCATCTCACTTGCACAAAATCCCCAACACCCTTAACACATCCAATAAGCATTTACCACCACAAACACTCTCCTTAAGCCCAAAGTACAAAATGTCAAATTACGGATTTGTCCATTCACCATGTTTATAGGTCCAAAAAAATGGGGAAAAAAACTAGCTAGACATGGAACTACAGCTGCAACTTTGCCTACATCTATCATACTTTCTAATCTCACAAAAAAAAGGGGCTTTTTCTAATAAATTTGAGCAACAAAAAAGAAACTAACCGAAATCTGAACAAATTGAACAGCTTGAGCCTTCAAGGAACAGAGAAACAATCAACCTCGAACAAAGCAGCACCCATATATATGTATTACCAAAGCAAATTGAGACGAAAAAAAACAAAAAAAATATGGAAAAAATTGGAAAAAAAAAAACAGAGAACGATTAGCAACGAAGAACGATTACAAATATCGATTTGGTAAGGAACTACAGTATAATATATGATTCGAAGAACAGAATTATTCAATGTTGAAGAAGAGATTTTTGATTTATGAAACTAACGTCGGTAGAGAAAATGAAATACGGAGATTTGTGTGTGTATATATATATATGGCGTAACTTGATTTTCAGTCGAAAAAAATTTCAAACCCGATTGACTTATTCGGGTCGTAATTTGGGGGGGTCGTTTGAGTTCTTTTTTTTCGCATTTTAGATGTTATAATAAATGGTTGAGTCGAGGATGTATTTGAAATAATGTTTTTATCGTAAATGGAAAAGTAACCTTTATTTATATTATAATATATACATTCTTCAATTCTCAATTGTGTGACTGAATATTAATATGATGTTGTTGTGTAATATATGGTTAATCTATTGATTTCGTAAATTTGCATTATGAATTTTTAACATTTTTGATTTATTATGTTTTCTATTTCAAATTTTTGAGATAAAATGTATAGTTCTAGCATAGATTATATATGTTATTTATACGAAAGACACTTAATCAATACAACGATTAAAAATTCTCATTCATATTATGCAATTTTCACTTAGAAGAATAATTGAGATGAGAGAAAAAACGTTGGCGAAAGCTTTTAAATAGCTATAACAGTACCAAATATAATAAATACAAATCGATATACATGAATAAAGTGAAGGAAGGCGCACATATAATTTGCAGAAAAAATATTCTATTTTATTTGATTGTTTAGGTGTCACGTGTTAATTCATGCGTTTTATAAGAGAGATTGTCAATCACGTGTATAGTGAGAAACTATCCTTAATAAATGTTAGACGTTCAATTAGTCAGATTCTTAGTTTATATATCTAAACAAAATAGTACTATAATTTTCTATTATCTGAGATGGAGTGAGAAATACATCAAAATTTTCGTGTGTTTACTTATAATGCTTTTATTTTCCGTATAACGGATCTTATCTCACACATTATGGAATTTCCACTACGAAAAAAATTCAAACATTTCTTATGTACCTGTGATGGAAAACGTTTGAACTCTATCTCTTTTCTTTTCATTCTATTCTGCTTTCGTTCTCTTTTTTCTTTTATGAATATCAGAAATGATAGACTGTACAGAAAAGGGTTCAGGTGGGAAAGCGTATACCTTTTCTATATCCAACAACAACTAAATAAATAATAAACTTGTAATTTCTTAATTTCGATATAGATTAAACGAATACATCAAAATCAAATATTCGTGTATTCCGCCCGAGAGAGAAAAAAAAGAGGAGGAGGTTTCACATTTGGGAGAAAACTCAAATGGGCTTAGAGTGAGAAGCCCACTCCATGAAAACAACAAAACAATAAGCCCATAGCTGTTGAGGCCCAAACTTTAGTTATAAAAATCAGAGAGAGACGACTGTGCTAACACTCTTTTTTGAACGAATTGGATCTAGGGTTCTTACATTTCTGTGCCTTTTTCGATTTTCAGGTAAGCGATTTGCGATTTAAAACCCTATTTTCTCATATATTTTTGATAAAAATAGCTTCTTTCATCATTATATACGTGCGTGTGCATAATTCATCTAGAAATTGGTATTAATTCCGAGTAATTTGGATGAAATTTTGTGTTTTTTTTTGAACTCGGAACATTCCATAAAGAGGTGTTTTTTTCGTTACTAGTTTTGTTTTATGTTATACAGAGATAGCGTTTGTGCTAAATTCATTTGAAAAAATGTAATTGAGCTGTTTTTATTATATATGTGCTAATTGGGTAGTTTCTTTTGGTATGATGTGAATTTGTTATATATATGTTCTTTTTGACTTTGAAAATTCATTCAAGATGCCTTTTTTGGTTTTAGTTTTGTTTGATGTTTATTGAGATGGCATTTTGTGCTAAAGTGATTGGAAAATAGTAAAGGAGTTAATTTTTATGTTCAAGAGATCATATAATATGGGGAAGGGGCTAATTGAGTAGTTACTTTCAGTGAAGATGTAGTGGTATGGTGAGATTTTGTATTATATGTGTTTTTTGTAGTTTTGTTTGATGTTTTATTGAGCTGGCATTTGTGTTAAATTCATTGGAAAAAAGTAAAACAGCTATTTTTAATGATTAAGAGATCATATAATTTGGGAAAGGAGCTAATTGGGTAGTTTCATCCGCAGAAGATGTCCTATCATGAAATTTTGTATTATATGTGCTTTTTTGACTCAGATAATTCATTCGTTAGGCATTTTTTTAGTTCTGATTTCGCTTGATATTTTATTGAGCTTGCATTTGTGCTGAATTCATTTGAAAAAAAAGGTATATGAGCTAAAAAAAAATTTATGTTAAGAGATAGTATAATTAGGAGAGGAGCTAATTGGGTAGTTTCTTTCAGAGAAGATGCCGCGGTATGATGACAGGTATGGTGGCACACGCCTCTATGTTGGACATTTGTCTTCCCGGACGCGATCCCGAGACTTGGAGGACGTCTTTAGCAGATATGGGAGGTAATTTTTTAACCATTCATTACTTTATGCAGTGATCGGAAAGTTGTTCAAATTTGAGTAATTGAATATTGAGATTCCAAGAGGATAAAGATTGAACTTTTAGTTGTTTAATTTTGTTAGTGGAATGAAATATGCCTAAGTAGAGTAGAATAGATATAAAAGATTCATATGGTTGATCTCAACTTGTATGGTATTAGGTGTTGATTGATTGATTGCTGTACTTAGTGATTATTTTATTGTGATCATTTTTTAGAAATGATGTTGCTTCTAGTAGTTCACAGTCTTTGTTCTTGGATTTAAGGTGGTCTTTGGGGGTAGAGATGAGACACACTAGTCGTTACAGTGGCCTTTGTTTTATTTTTTTAAAATTTGTAGAAAATGTGAGAGCAACACCCCGTGTCTTGGTGTTTTTAACTCGAATAATGTTTATGAAGGTTTCTATGTTTTTGCCCAATCCGGAGGTTTGTGGTGGGAGGTTGCCCTTGATGAATTGGTTCCCATTCTTGCGGAGTGTGGCGATTCTTTCTATAATGTTATTGCGTATTTTTTTGATGGAAATGGCACAATCCAAAAAGTGGTGTTTAGTTCATCTTTGAGGGGCGAAGTATCAACCCTTTGGTTCTTATGACTTGATGGCCTTACTGTTTCTGGAACCCATTTACGCAGAGTACGTGATGTGGATATGAAGCGTGACTATGCTTTTGTGGTACGCCTTTCTTCTTCTTTTTTTTTTCCTTTTCTTTCACTTCTTCATTAATGATATTTCTTAGGGTTGTAGGGTGATCATCTAATCCTTGTTTCATATATTTGTGATTTAAGCTTCTTTCTTTTCTTCATATACTGCTAAATCTAGGAGTTTAGTGATCCTCGAGATGCCGATGATGCAAGATACGGCCTAAATGGGCGAGATGTTGATGGAAGTCGCGTTATCGTGGAGTTCGCCAAAGGGGTGAGTGAAAGTTTGGATTTGATATGTGTTCGTAACTGCAATATGCATAGTATCTTTATGTTTTATTTTTGCAACTCTAGCAAATTACACTCACATGGACATGTGCATTTTGAATATCAATGCAAAAAAAGAAAAACCAAAAAGAATTTCAGGCTTTATGCCCAATGAGTGGGAAAATATGGTGGAGCTGGTTTGAACTCGATTATTTCCGAGATGATGCTTCAGTTCTCAATATAAGTATTTTACTCTACAATTGGCATGTCACAGAGGGGAGAAAGAAGATCTTGGTTTATCACTTTCGTTGAAGTAGTTAAGTTGCTTCAAGGATTTGTTTTCTTGGTATTTCAGGAGTTATGCACGCCTTAATCTATCTAATGCTTCAGATTGGTTAAACAAAAAGTTGTCCTTCTTATGTTGGAGTTTACTTGCATCGCAGGTGCCTCGTGGTCCAGGTGGATCTCGAGAGTTTGGTGGCAGAGGTCCTCCTCCAGGTACTGGTCGTTGCTTTAATTGTGGAATTGATGGACACTGGGCTCGAGATTGTAAAGCTGGGGACTGGAAGAACAAGTGTTACCGCTGTGGAGACCGAGGTCATATAGAAAGGAACTGTCAGAATAGCCCCAAGAAATTGAAGTATTTTCCTAGTTGCCACCTTATTTCACCCTGTGTATTTTTTGATGTTCTAGTATACTTTAATTATTAAAGGTTATTATTTGTTTTTCGAATGACAGACGTGACCGAAGTTATTCTCGCTCACCATCTCCTCGGCGTGGAAGAAGCCGCAGCCGCAGTTACAGCAGAGGTCGTAGCTACAGGTCTCCCCCTTTGCTCCTTTTTGGAATGCGCTCCGTTTAGCTTCATTGAGAACTTCTTATGTGTTGAGATTCTGAATTGGCATTACCGCTCATGGTTACAAGGACATATCCAGTGAAACGCCACAAAGTGGGGTTGGGGAGGGTAGAGTGTACACAGTCCTTAACATTGTCAATCATGGCTGAGAAGTTGAAATAATTTTGTGGATAAGTAATTGAATTTGTCTTTTCATAGATGTATTATGTGGATAATATATGAAAGCTTGTATTGTTAGAGCTAGAAAGTGTCATGTTAAGTGCTAACAGATTCTGGTTATCTCAACTAACTGGCCTTTATGGGATTAAAACATATTTGTTCCCGTCACTTAATCTATCTATACAAATAAACAAATTATTAACATATATTGTGTTTGATTTCTTTGCAGCCGATCCAGGTCTCCTGTGAAGAGGGACCGTAGCATTGAGCGTGAAGAAAAGAGATCAAGGAGTCCTCGCCATCATAGGTCATCACCACCTCCATCAAAGGGGAGGAAGCACAGCCTTTCACCTGATGAAAGAAGTCCAGTAGAGAGAGGTACACCATCACCAAGGGATGATAGGGCAACCAATGGTTCTGACCGCAGCAGGAGCCCTAAAGATGATGTTAGAATGGATGAACGCGGAGATATTAGCCCTGTTGAAGAAAATGGCCGTAGTCGCAGCAATAGCCCCATCCATAGGGAGGACAGAAGCCCAGTGGAAGACGGTAGCCCAACGGGTGACTATGAAAATCATGGTTCTCCAAGGGGTTCTCCAAGGGGCAGTGAGTCACCCTAAAATGTGCATATGATACATTGTGGCAAGTGAATGTTTGACTCACAACTATGCATATGATACTGTCAGTGTGGCAAGTGAATGTTTGACTCACAATTATCTCATCCTTGCACTTTGATTTTATAGTACTTTTTCCCTATATTCGGAAACCATGTAATTGATTTTTCTTAGAATGACCGGAATTTGAAACTGCCTTGCACATGCTGTGTTCTATTTGTGAGACTACATTAAAAACTTGCTTGGTGTTATGTGTTTCAGCTTGAATTTGGTTGGTATCCTCGGAACTCTATTTGGAAGTGATGTAACTATCTAGGTCACTTCCTACATGCTGTACCAAAGCATTCACCAATTGTGAAGTTGAAACGCAGCAATTGTCGTGAATTTGAGATGCATCTGGCAGATCAATTGGATATACGGTAAGACTTGTAGGAACACAGCTGTGTATGTTATTTGTTTTGCTGTCTTTTGATATCTTTTGATCTGGTGTGGGGAGTGGCAGATACCAGAATAATTACAATAGACTGGTATATACAGGGCTGTGTATGTTATTTGTGCAGCTGGCTTTTGGTCTTTCGATCTGGTGTCGTGAGCGACAGATATCAGATAGCATGATTTCAATGACTTCTAGTAATAATATGTTAGCCAGTCTGGGGGAAAATCATGTCGAAATTCAGGACATAGTACTCGTAAATTTGTTTTGAATAGAACTGGTTGTTGTTGTAGGAGAGAAAGCTTCGTAGGGGCAAGGCAAACTAGTAGCTGTCCTTGCTCGGAAGCTTGAATTTTCACTAAGGAGATTCTCATCAATATATAAAGAAGTGATACGAAGAAACTAATATAGGATCGAGAGGGGGGATTTGTACTATGAAAGTGTCACTAAATATGTCAAAAGTTCAATTCGAACCCTAATTACTAAAACTTAATGTGGCTATTCTAGAATTTAGAATTCATAAAGTTTGAATCCTGACGCTCGTATATGTTATTACAAATGTAGGTACAACTATTCAAGGAAGTAAACACTAGTACATAATTTTTGGTATATTATTGATGTACTATGAAGTTCTTGTATAAATTATACATACAATGTAAAGCTATTCAATACTTATAAGTTGCACAACATGTAGATCACTAAAACAAAATTTAGTACTAATAGTAGTAAATAATCAAGACACATGATTCCCAATTCATACATGAAAAGGCACCAAAAGCAAAATAGTCTAATGATAATCATTATCACATTTATAAAAATGCTCAAAGAGTATTGTCATGAGACACAGTGAATTCAGAATTTGAAGTTAATAGTTTTTGAATATTAAGAAAAAAATAATTTCTTTGATTTTGGATGAATCATATATTCATGTTAGTGGAATTCTTAACACTATTACAAAAATTTTGGTCAAAGCTATTGAATTTTATCGAGCTCGTAGCTAGTACTCCAGCTTCGTCTTTACATGTCATTTTTTTTTGTATAATCAACTAGGGTTCGTTGACCCCATTGCTTTGTTGGGAAATTATTTTAGACATGGTGTGGTCCATCCATAATAGGCTAATTAGATGGTTATCGTATTATTTATCGAATCTATAGTGAACAAAATTATCAAATACTTGTGTTAAATATAAATAAATAGTTATAGATACTTTAACTTTGATTAATAAAATTATTTATTTCTATCTATCCTGAATTTCTGATAGATATCTAATATATGATAAAATATAAGTAAATTGACTCAAATATTATAATTATATAAAAAAGAAAAATTAGAGAGCCCATCATGTTGATAAATAATATGATATTAGTGTGGAAAAGCTAAAAGTTAATTAGTCATTATTCAAGGCTTTGCATCATTATGCATCACAAAGGAAGAACATGAACATACATAATTGCCAAATGCTCCTTCCCACTACCTTATCTTTCTCATTTTATTTTTTATATTCGATATTCGATATTCATATTGAGACTCAATTAAATTTAAATTTTCGTTAAAAAAAGTTTCATACTGTCGGTAAACACTGAACTTCACTAATAAAGATCGATGACACCGCATCAGAAAAACTCAAATTTAAAATCGGTGATTAAGAATAAAGAAATTTCTACCACTCTACCACAGATCGTTTAAACTTTCTTTTCGATCTCTATTAACTTTTTTGCATGTTTCTAGGAACTAATAAATAAAAATATATTTAGTGAATACTTGAAGTTCAATGTTTTGCTCAATTTTGCTTATTTTAGGAGCACACTAAAATTACTTTGAGCCATAAAAAAAAATATAGCCCTAGGTGAGAAAATGTTAATGGTAGATGATAAATTTTTTATTTTTTTAATCATATAACACATAGATCAGTTAGCATGCTGGACCATACATTAATTATATTCCACCATAAAATCTATAATATATTGTGTATATTTTAAAAATATGCTCAATCAAAAATTTAAATGAGCATTTAATAATATCGATTTTAAAATATCATTAATCAAAATTTTGGACTAGCTTAAAATCAAATGAATCACATATATTGACAAACTATTTTCATGTTATGAATTTATTATAAACCTTCCGCGAAACATAAATTTATTCACTAAATAAATAAAGTGATCATCGTTTTATTTTCACTTTGTCTATCGTTTTTTCATTACTAATTGATCGTATTCTAAAATAAACGGTCACACTCTTTTAGATTTTCGTTTTTCTTATTTTTCTAAAAAAGAAATCGTGCAAAGAACATAACATGTTCTTTTCTCAACCCCTTTTTTTTCTTCTACACTCGCTCTATCCGCTAATTCCTCAGCCACACACGATACCACGAAATAATCGATAACAATTTCTAAAATAAGTGATCATACTCCCTTTAACTTTGTCAAACGCTTTTTCTCACTAGTCGATTTTTATAAAAAGAAACGATGCAAAGAACATAATATGATTCTTTTTTCAACTCCTTTTATTTTCTTCGTACATTTATCTCTATCCACTAATTCTTCAGTCACACACGATACCACGAAATAATCGATAATATCTTCTAATATAAGTGATCATCCTCTCTTTAACTTTATCAATCACTTTTTCTCACTAGTTATAAATTGTTAAAAAAGATGAGAAAAAAAAAACATTTTCTTTTTATTCAACTTTTTTTTTTCATACCATCACTCTTTCCACTAATACTTCATCCACACATAGTACCACAAAATAATCGATAACATCCACTAGATAAACATGAATAAAGATAGTTGTTTAAATTTGAAGTACACTTCAATCGTACTAATATAAGTCATATTATAATATGTTTTGTAGGGTTGTACAAGTCAAATCGTAAAGTTAAATCGAAAAAATACCACTTTATAATTTGGTTTGGTTGGTTTGACAGTTGAAAAAAAAAAACGATCACTTTTGATTTGGTTTGATATTTGAAAGACAAGTTAAATCGAATCCAAACCAAACCAACACACACATATATATTACTTGTTTTTTTATAGAGAAAAAAAATACTATTCTGCATATAATCTACTTTGTTTATATATTTTTGGTTAGTTTATAGTTTACAATTTGGAAAAATGCATAAGTATCCCCAACCTATGCTCGAAATTCCAGACATACACTTATACTATACTAAAGTCCTATTACCCCTTGAACTTATTTATAAATAATTTTCTACCCCTTTTCGGCCTACGTGACACTAGCTTGAAGAAAATGTCAACACGCGCTGGGCCCACAAGATAGTGCCACGGAGGCCGAGAAGGGGTAGAAAATTATTTATAAAATAAGTTCAAGGGTAATAGGACCTTAATATAATATAAGTGTGTCACTGAGATTTCGGACATAGGTTGGGGATACTTCAAAAATACTTGATAGAGAGTGTTACCCTCCGAATGAGTTCTTAATCGACACAAGTCCAAATTAATCAGATTCTAATACGAATATTGACATCGAATGAATTTTTTTTAAAAAAAAATAAGAGAAAAAGTCAAAGACGCTCCAAATAAGGCCCACAAGCCCAAAAAAAAGCCCACTATTTCCAACCAAAAAAGGAAGAAAATAAAACGTTACTTTTATTTATTCGGTCCCGCTTTCTCCGCCACATTGAAATTTTAAAAACTTTTACTTGGACGAAAATACCCTTCATAATATATCAAATTCCCACTAAATACCCTATTAGTCCAAAAATAACTGGACCTAAAAATACAGTATTTTCAAGAATTTTCATACTAAAAGAAATTCTCTATCGAATTATTCTTTGATTCTTCTGAGTTGAATCGCATAGATTTCAACACCCTTTTGCCGGCTCTTACTCTGTCAACTGTTTGATTCAGTAATCTCTCTATCTTTTTTTTTTTGGTTTTACTGTATGTATTTTTTTTGCAGTTTTTTATATATATATATATGTGTTCTTTGTGTTCTGTAAGTGTTTAGTTTGGTAAAGTTGATTAAAATTGAATTTTGATGTGATTCTCAAGATGGGATTTTTTTTAGTTACTTACCATTAATGGTTGTAGACTGATTATCTGTTTTTTCAGAAGGATTTGGTAAGTTTTGAAGTTCTTTGAATTGATCTTGTGCTGTTTGTTTGTGGGTACTTTGTTGATTTTCAGTAGAGGGGTGATTTCGAAAAGTTCAGTTGTATAGCTTCTTGATGTGAGGTTCATTGGAAAGGGTTTATCTAGGTTGAGAAATGCTGATGGATGATGTTTGATATTGGGATTCAAGGGTTTGTTCGTTTTTTTTATGTTCTACTTCTTTTGGTTTTTGAAGGGGATATCGGAAACAACATCTTTATCTCTATGGTAGGATAAGTGTTGCATACGGTCTGCCTTCTCCAAATCTCATTTTGTGGGACTACACGGGTATGTAGTTGTTGTTTGGTTTATTGATATGTGATGATTTGCAATTTGAGGTGGTAATTTATGTTTCATTCTTTGGTGTTCTGATATAATAATTCATAAATTTGTGAAGTTCTTTTAGTTATCCTGTCTTAAATATGGATTATTAATAACAGGTGGATTTGAATGATTAAAGGGTGTTTCTAGGGTTTAGGGCCAGGGGTAGTGTGGTCTTTTATGTTAAGGTAGACTATCATTGTAGATTGACAGAGTGTGCTCATTACTGTTCCTGACACTAATGATTTTTTAAAAATCAAGAGTAGGAAACAAATTGATTGAAATATGTAGGGGTCTTTTGAAAAATTTCTTGCTTTTTAAAAAGGGTTGGTGAAATAAATGTTCCATTTGCTTCTCCATTGCTAAAACTTTATGGTAACTTATGTTACACACAGCAAGCTAATATGCTTTTACATTTGCTGCTTTGTGTTTGTTAGTGCTTGAAAACTAACTGATCCACTTGAGCCTCAGCACTAACAGGTAAAAAGTTGTTTCTTGGTTGGTTCAATGATGGATTCTCAGTCAGATTGACCATCTAAACATGTTGAAGAAAGAACATGTATAAGAGATATCTTTGTTTTTTATTTTTGTATGTTGAAGAAGAACCATACAGAAGAGTTCTCTTGCTTTGTCTTATAAGTATTTATTTAGCTACAATATTTGTATGAATGCCTGATTGGTGAGTACATGGTTGTTTGAGTGTTTTCTGGTGGTTTTCTTGAAATTCACTTGTTGTGTCAGTTTTACAGTTGAAAGATGTTCTGATGTGTGTTAGAACTAAATCTCCTTTTGAAGTTGTTTTGATGTTAAAGATTAGCATAGCTGACCCTAGTATTTCAGATTGAGGTGTAGTTGATTGATTGATAATTAAGGTTCAGTGTAGTGTTGTTTCAATATCTCTGCATACTCTTTAACTAGCCTCAATTAGGTTCTTTATCCTTTGAAATCTCATGGACTTGTTTGTATATGCAGATTCATGTACAGTGTCCATAAATAGAGATGAAGAAATTCTTCTTTTTCCGGACATCATCTAATGATGCAAACAACCCTTCACCACCATCGAAGGAGAAGTCATCTAACAGTATTGACAAATCACAAAGCAGAAAGGAGGTTTCTTCTCCAAGTCTTAGAAGGAGTCTTTCATTGTCCTCTGGATCCTTTTACGACAGTGGGTCAGGAAAAAAGAATTTCAGGGATCCAAGCAGATCTCCATGTCACAGTAAGAAAGTTCATCCTAAGAAATCTGGTCGTGATTCATGCCGGTATGCATCTCATTTTCTGTAGCTGCTTTTTCACACCTACACTGATGCTTTAGTTTGCATTTGCTTCTTCATAGTAATGACAAATATTTCATAACTTTTGTCAGTAGTCGTGCACGTACTCCTGAGAGGCAACCCCCAGATAATTTCTTTCAGAGACATGATATGGAAAATGGTTATTTGGTAAGGAAGCACAGTTCTGGTGCATCTTTCAGTACACACCACTATGATCCATCAGAGAGCTCTTCTCATAGCTCCAGTAATGTCTCTAGTAAGGTTTTAGATCGTTATATAGATGGGGAGCAAGAGCAGGAAAAGAGGGCCTCAGCTAACCTCTTTCCTTCGGAAGATGATCTTGAGATTGGGCATGCCTGCAGACAGCTGCCTCCAAGAGTTCACCTTACAGCTCCTGGTTCGCCACTACCTGATGTCAGGAAGCAGAGACCAACGTCTCAATCTTTCAGAGAAACAAAACCATCTAAACTTTGTTTTACGTCTGGAGAGTTGGGTGATACAGGTTTTGAGCATGAATCTCCGCGAAAACTTGCAAAGAAGGTGGTTGAGAGGCTCTCTCAGTCTCGGTCAATGGCGAAAATAAGTTCAGAAGATTTTGATTCTGATGGCCCAATTACTATTGAAGATATCTACAGTGGAAATCTAAGTAGATGTCCAAGTGTATGTTCTGATGGTGTTCCCCGGAAGAGCTGTTCAGCAGATGATCCTAATGCTAGGACCTACGAATATCACCATGAAGCGATTCCAGGCCTTGATGAGAAAAACTATTTGGGAATGGAAGACAATTCAGATTTGGTACTATTGAGAAAACTTAAGGAAGCTGAGGAGCGTGCTGTGTTGCTCTCAGAAGAGCTTGAAGATGGAAAATTTCTTCATGGCAGAGGCCTTAGTGTTCCAGTGTTGATTCAGACTATTAGAAGCTTGACAGAGGACAAGTTACAAATGGCTGTTGAAGTTTCAAGCATGCTACAGGATCAAGTTGCTGAAAGGGCTTCTGCTAAGGAAGAAGCCAGACGATTACAAGAAGAATTAGATTCACGGACACGAAGATTGGAGATGGAGAAGAATGAGTTACAATCAGCTCTGGAAAAGGAGTTGGATAGAAGATCCAGCGAGTGGTCTCTAAAACTTGAGAAGTACCAAATTGAAGAACATAGACTCCGTGAAAGGGTGAGAGAGCTGGCAGAGCAAAATGTCTCTCTACAAAGGGAAGTCTCTTCATTTAATGAGAAGGAATTGGATAATATAAGCAAAATATCATTCTCAGAGAAACAACTTGAAGATTTGTCTAAGAGAGTTGAGGAAGTGTCTGAGGAGAATCAAAATCTAAGGCAGCAGCTTTCTCAGTTACAAGAGGAATATCGAGTAGCTCAAGATGACCGAGAATATGTCAGGGAAAACTACCAGGAAAAGGTTAAAGAATGTGAGGACCTGCATAGATCTATTGCTAGATTGCAAAGGACTTGCAATGAACAAGAGAAGACAATGGATGGTCTGCGAGGATTTTGTGAGGATGTTGGCAAGAAGACTCCAGCAAACTATGATAACCAGTTGGAGAAGTTGCAAGTAGAGCAAATTAGATTGGTAGGTGTGGAACGTGCTCTAAGGAAGGAGGTGGACTCTTTTCGGATCCAGATTGATTCTCTACGACATGAAAATATTAGCTTGTTGAATCGTTTAAGAGGCAATGGAAAGGAGGGTGGGTTTTCAACTTTTAGGCTAGATCAGGAATTATGCAATCGTGTTTGCTGCTTGCAAAATCAGGGGCTTAATATGCTGAGGGAGAGCAGCCAGCTTTGTGGAAAGATATTAGAGTACACAAAAGAAAATGTCAGACAAAATGGGGGAATTGATGGTCAATTCTTAATTGAATGCAATGTAAAGATCCAGGGTTTTAAGAGGGGAATTGAAACTCTGACAAGCAGCTTGCAAACGGTGTCATCTGTGATAAATGAGAAGTCCTGCCCAGTAAATTCACATTCTCAGCCATCTAGCAAGGGTGATGCATTTCACCAGCAAAACAGTCAGAAACCAGATGTAAGTTGGTCCTATTATTTTGCAAGCTGCCTGGCATGCTCATGTGATGTTGATTGACCCTTTGTTTGGTGTTGTTTTAGGAAATTAAGCAATCAGAGCTCAAATCGGAGACTTTGCTGACAGCTGTGTTGAGGGAGAAGCTTTATTCCAAGGAGATGGATATAGAGCAACTTCAGGCTGATCTGGCAGCAGCAGTCAGAGGTAACGATATCCTCAAATGTGAAGTGCAAAATGCGCTGGACACTCTTTCTTGTGCCAAACACAAGTTGAAAGATCTCGAGCTTCAGGTAAGTAGGGAATATTAAGATCTTGCAGCAACGGAATATATGTTTATTTTTCTTCAACTTTGGATTTCTCATCCTCATATATGATAGCTTGTTTACATTATACTTTCTCTGCCTTAGCTTTCTACTTGTTTTTTTACTTCTAGGTTCATCTTTGTTCTATGTTTTCTTGGTGGAATTGTATTACATGAATAACTAACATGTGAACAGTCTCTGCTTCCACTGTGGTAAATAATGAGAAACAATCCAAGGGGAGGAGAAGTCGATTAGAGTGTTACAGCCTAGGATGTCCAATTGCTGCATGTCATAGATACCGTATCCAAATGCATAACAAAGCTCATTATCATGAGCTAGTAGAATAAGTAAACTGAAACTCATTGTCTGTGTGTGTGAGGAGGGTGGGGGTATTGGTTTAACTTCTATCTAAGCTATGAGTTTGATGTGAATTGCTGAATGAAATGTTATTGTGTTCTTTCTCAGTCTTTCTTCTTTTTTATGGTTGATTCTGGCAGATGATAAAAAAGGACGAAAATATCAACCAGCTCCAGAATGATTTGCAAGAATGCATGAAGGAACTTAGCCTCATGAAGGGGATACTACCAAAAGTATCTCAGGAAAGAGATTACATGTGGGAGGAAGTTAAGAACTACAGTGAGAAGAACATGTTGTTGAACTCTGAGGTCAACACGTTGAAAAAGAAGGTAGAGACGCTCGATGAAGACATACTTATGAAAGAAGGTCAAATCACAATCTTGAAGGACAGCTTAGGCAAACCTTTCGATCTTCTTGCAAGTCCTGATTCTACTAGAGAATTTCTGTTGGAGTGATCGATCCCCCAAAGTATAGCATTTTGTTTATTTGACTAGTGTTCATACTTACTTCTTGTATACTTGCTGGTTTTACTCTTTATCCTTTGCCTTTTACTTTGATACTTGTTACATAGAAAGTTTGCTCACCCCCCACCCCCACCCCCACCCCACCCCGACGAATCTCCAATTCAATTGTAAACACTTTCTTTTACTTGTGAATTGTGATCAAGACAATGACCTTGCTTCATTTGTTTTTTTGTACAGTATTTGGCTGCTTTTTCCTGGAGATGTATTTGATTCATTATTATAAGTGATATTCTACTTGTGTTTGCGTTTTCCAGATACTAAATTGGAGATCGTGTACAGTAACAATCCTAGATAGATACAGCTCATTAAACATACAAATTAACTTCTCATTGATGTATTCTTTCACTAAGGTTGAGTTAAACCTTATGTTAGTATTTTTTTTTGTTCCTAAATGGATTTGAAAGAAAGAAAAAGTTCCATATATTTGACGTGAAGGGGAAACTATTCATATTTGCTCATGTCCAAGGTTTCTCCAATGTCTAGATATACCTTTTGTTCACCAACTTGCATGTATCTCGACTAATTCCATGGGGTAGCTACCTTTCCACTAATACATGTACCGTCTGTTCACCAAGACTTGAACAGATATGAAGAATCACCAAGTGTTGTTTTGGATTTTTAACTTGAAACCTCAATTCATAATCCTCTTCATTGATTATAGGCCAACCTTAGGTGCCTCTATGCCTAGCATTATCACTTTTTTTTTTCCTTTTCACCTCGAGTAGCACAAAATTCAGGGGCACTGCGGTGAGAAGGATAGCTTTTATTCATAATGCAGATATGAGAATTCATTACAAGTAGCTGCTACTGATAGACAGAGGGATATTATGTTAAATGTATATGTAAATATGATAACAACCACATGATCAATGCCTTATGCCCTCTTTAAGCAGCATATACACAAACTGACCGATGTTTGGCAGCAACGTTTGGTTGATACAACAGCTAAGGAATGACATACAGGCTAACTCATACAGACTGATTCCAGAACTCAGCAGGCTTGCGGTGCTGAAAAAGGGAAAAGATTCAATGCTATATGATAAAAAGAACAACAAAATATACATTTGCAGACTTCTCTTACCTTACACACTGGCATCTTTGCTCGGACTGAATCTATTAATGAGAAGTCAATATCTGCAACAGTAATACCTGTTGACGATCGATCTGAAGCAGAAACAAGAAGACAATGAATTTATGTACACTTGATAATCTGGCTGTTATGAACAAACGTGTAAACAGAAAAGTTCTATGGTTTTTCTAGACCGGACATGCAACAACACTAAAAGAGCATGTCACTAAAGAAAGAATGAAGCTGCACCATGAAAAGGAAAAAAAAGCTGTTTTCCTTTTTTAAATATTAAGGTGGATATGTGGGAACCACAATCGAACTATACAAAATTGAGAAGTCTACTCAACAAAAAGAACTTGGTGATCTACTTCCAGTGCGTTGTCCGTCATTCCTCATATAAGACCCTTTTAAGTGGAAACAAATCCAGGAATTAAATTTCACACTCCATTGTCAGCCAAAAGGATAGTGGCCATCAGAGTTCATGTGTAGTAGTGTTTTAAGTGAATACTTACAGAAATTAATCATGAATGTTGTTCCTAAGCTAAGCAAAGCTTCCTCACACCAAATTTTGCTATTAAAGCGAAAAACTTAATGAGGCTTCCATGCAATTCCATTAGACTTTCAGAACTGTTAATCATGTGCATTAAGAGCTTGACATAACAGAGAAAAAAGAGAAATGATAGTGCTTGAAGAGGAGAGGGAATCTTAGTAGTTGAGAAGGTCGATTAGTTGAACTTCCACACATTGTTGGTGAAAGTTCGATTCCCACATTTTAATCATCTCCTCTTATGTATTAAAATAAAGGGAAAAGAGGAGTGGGGGCAAGAGCAAAGAAGAATAAATTCCAAAATTACATGTTATAGGTGTTATTCCTATCACAGATAACAATGTTAAGAAAATACTTGAACTGTCTATCTAAAAGAAATGGTCCACGAATACATATTTAAAAATAAATCCAAGCGGTGAAGCCAAAACAATTTGTAAAAAATCAGATACTGGTTTCCATAGCAGCAAAACGCCTAAATATGGAATTAAATTACCTGACAAGCGACCAACTATTGTTCCCCATGGGTCAATTATTAAAGTATCTCCATAACTTTCCCTTTTATCATTATGCTTCCCTGCTTGAGCGGCAGCTATGACCTGTTAATAGGGGTTTAGCATAATTATCCTCAAGGGACACAATGGGGAAAAGGCAGAACATAATTGAGTTGATTTCACCAGAAATCATAATTGAGCTAGATTTCACTTAAATCATTAACCGGGGAGAGAAATCTTATGGTTGCACAAAACAGACAGAACATATTGTTGATTCCATGAAATTTAAGGCTGTACAACTAAATATTTGCAGTTCCAATCTAGAAAAAAGCATCATGAATAACCAAATCGTGTTAAAACAAACAGGTCAGAATTGAAATAAAACAGATAATTGCAATACATAACACTGTGTTTCAATTGCACGAGCACGAAGAAGAATCTCCCAATGTGCCTGACCAGTTACCGTTGTGAAAGCGGCAGGCACTAACAAAACCTGAAACCACAGGAATGTATTTTCACTAACTTATTATTTGCTCTTGGAGAAAGAGAAACAAGAGGGGAATCCATAATACCTGTGCATCATGATTGAACCTCAGTTGTTGATACAACTCAGGGAATCTTAAATCGTAACAAACGGTGACACCTAAACGACCAAAGGGGCTGTCCACCACAATAATATCCTTTCCTATGAGATTAGTGAAGGAATTCATAAGGAAAAAGAAGTAAATTTAGCTGATTATTAAATTCTAGACATGATTAATTAAAAGAATGGACCACTAGAATGTTCCAGTGCCAAGCAACTCTCAAGACTGATTAATTGCGTGGCCATCTCATCTAAGAGCTACTAGAGAGAGCACACTTATATTTTCTTAATTATGTATCGACACGCTCCCTCACATGCCAAGCACGTTGAATTCTTTTTTTGATAATGGGTGGTGGTGATACTCAAGCTCAGGTCTGCTTTCAGGTATAAGTGTGTGGCCATTTCTTTTAAAAGGTCAAGTTTCATTTTTAATAATGCTAAAAGGTTAAGCATTTACAGAGAACATACTTAATTTTTTTAATTATGTTTCAACAAAGACAATGATTTATTTTTTTTTGTAAAAAATAAATTGGTAAATTCTATTCATCAGCATTAAGGGCATGCTAGCCACTTCCAAAAGAGAGCAATTATAAGCTTCTTATCAAATCTACAATCCGATTGGCATCTTCTATATGAACTTGCTTACACCAAAAAACTAAAGATACAATACAATTCCATTTTACTTTATGTATGGAATTGGACAAGGAAAATGCTACAGTATAAATTTAAGATAGTCCATGTTTCAACTTGGACCACTATTACTGACATGTCCAAAAATTCTGCCAATTTTAATGGTAAAATCACATATCTTTACTGCATACTGTTCAATCTAAAACATACTAAACTAACTATTACTCAGAAAGCTTCGCTCATACAAGGAAACAACTTTCAAGAAGCTACGTCCAGATAATGTCTAAGGGAAATAAATGTTAGCTTTGTTATTGTGTTTCCTACCAGCTTCAGTGAAACTGCTCTCTTTATAAACTGCACCTCCAGGAACATCCACGTCAAATCTATAAATAAAGCATAAACCACAATTAGCGTTGTAGGTAGATGGAAGTGCAAAGGGTCATCTTGCGTTCAGATTGTTCTCAGTGCCTCATACATTAAAATTCTGGAAAGCAAATCCAACACAATTGGACTTAAAAAAAAATCATGGCCTGCAAAGCCTTTCTTGGTCATAAAGTTAACATCTTTTTAAAATTGTTAACCGCTTAGAAAATATATCCATCTGACTTGTCTATCATCCCTTGTCTAAAAATTCGAGAAACTTTTGTCCTCTAAATAGTTTGTTAAATGTTTTACATAACAAATGCATTATAAGTGGTCTTTACTGGTTAGCGGATAACAATATGCATATATAAACACAAATTCCATTTCAAACCAATGTTTTATAAAGCAATAAAGAAATGTAATCTATAAAGCAATAAGGAAACATAAAGTAAAATAGTTCTCAGATATCCTATCTGACTCTATGAGGCTATGCGCGTTAGTATTCTTTATTCGCACAGCACAGATGCTTCAATAACTCAACATCTAGAAATGATGGTGTGATGCATTCATTTTGCAAGAATTTCACTTCTCTTAAAAGTCAAATGACCATGATATCTGGTATTTTAATAGAGTAATAGATTATTCAACGCTCGTAGAATATGGCATAAGACATGTAGGTGTTCTAGAGTTGCCTGGATATTAAACCAACTCTAGCTGTCCAGCATTATTTCATAAATTGGCTGACCTGTTCAAACCAAAACTCATACAGCTTATACAATCAACCTATTAATTCTCTACCACCCATACTGCTTCACTTGATATAATATTACCACCTCACATTAGAAACCCATGGTAATGATACTGACCAAACAGAAGCACAAAGTAGTTTATTACTAACAGTATCAAAGTACTAAACAACTTAAGTATGACAATCTTAGTCTAACGTCTAACAAAGTCAAGTTTAAGAGTCTTACAGATGCATCTTACTGTATGTGCTCCTAATATTTCCATTATCATCAATGAGAACATGAGTGTTGCGCAAGTGTGCATTGTCGCTCCCTTTTTCTTGGAATCCTCCTAGAGACAACCAAATATTTGATTCCCTGCCATTAATGGCAGAAAAGATGTCATTTGACTGAATCCACTAACACTCACTTCAAGTTCAGGAATCACCGACTAGCTATCAAGAAGAGAAAAAGACAGTAAAAGTCAAACATAAAAGGGAGTAATATATTGTTAAGAGTAAGCCAGTATGTTGCCACATAGTCATAAAGCATTGAACAATGCCGAATAAAGAGAGAACAAGTTGTTAGGACAACACATATTAGCACTTCTAAAAACAGGATAATGTGCATTAGATGGAGAGAAAGCCAACTTCTCTCTCATGGTCACACCTTGCAAGAGAGCAGTAGCCTTTCATAATAGGTCCATCTAGGGGCTCAGCAATTTTAAGACTCTCTCCCTCTAGGTCTCCCACAAAAGAGAAATTTTCAGGAAAACATAGCAATTTTGCCCCCGCTGAAGCTGCTTCCTGGGATAGAAAATATGATATAGCAAAATAGTGCAAATATCAGTACCAATCTACATTTATTATTGAGAACATTTCAGAAGGACAAGTATGTTGCTGACTTCATTTACTCATAACAGTGTGCAAAATATGAAATATTATAAAAGATAAAAACATAAGCAACGTTAAGATATATTCCCACAACTACAATAATTCGTAGGAGCTGATAAGGATACTGTTCACACGAATTATTCTGTATTGGATCACTTGAGAAATTTTACTTTTCCGTAGCAATTACTGCAATCCAATTTAGACTACCGGCTTGCAGGTAGTTTCATTGCACCAACTCACTGACCAGTGTTGTTGAAGTTTTCAATTATTGGGAACTCATGCACATATGAAGGAACAATTTAACATTTCAAGAAACTAGAGTTGATAAGTTGAAAAAATGGCAATGTTCACAGCCTTTTTCCCAGCCTGTACTCACAATAAATACCAGCCTTTTTCTGGACTATCCCACGGCAAAATCAGATTTCATTTTCTTTTCTACATTTCTTATATTCGAAGAAAGAAGGGAGAAAATCTGTTTTTTTTCTTTTCAAATAGATGACCCAAAATGCTTTGGGATTGAAGCAGACTTGTAAGATTGATTAATGCATGTGATTCGTGAAGTGCGAGTTGCTCTGGCAAGAGAAAAGTTGCTCCAACAACACCACTAGCTAATAAGAATCAAGCAAAAAAGAAAGTCTCCATCTTTGACCAACACTGCCAAATCATTTTGCTCCATAATCTAATCCTAACGAACTTTTGCAACTTTAGATGTAAGTAATCCCAAAAATTATCACCAAATTAAGCCCCTACAAATCCAGCTCCACTGAATCGTTTCGCAAATCCTAAGTCGAACAAATCTCTTCATGAAATAATTTCTCTAGAATATCACTAGACTTATGAGAATGAAGTTAAACAGCAAGTCAACCATGTTGAACAACATCCCCAAATCATTTTCCTCTATGAATTACTTCTAACAAACTTGATCAACAACAAAACAAAACCTTCCCTGAGTTCGAATATAGATCAAACTGAAAATTAGCTCCAAATTAAGCTCCTACAGAGCCAACTTCACAAAAATCATTTCACAAATCCTAACATCGAATACGTCTCTTCATGGAATAATTGCTCTAGAATATCACTAGCCTTATGAGAATGAAGTAAGACAGCAAGTCAACCATGTTCACCAACATCCCCATATCATTTTCCTCTATTAGCTACTTCTAACAAACTTGATCAACATCAAAACTAAACCTTCCCTGAGTATGAATATAAATCAATCTGAAAAATTAGCTAAAATTTTCAGCTCCTCCAAATCCAGTGTCACGAACCGTTTAGCAAATTATATAATGGTTTATCTATTCATGATAACTGTAAATAATCCAAAATTTATGTAATTTTAAGCTAACTATCAATGTAAACTAATGAATATGCAACATTTGTATATCAAAATTACAATGTAAATATGGACATCGGAGGTACCTTAACGAGGCGAGAGCAAGTAGCGAAATTGACGGCGAGGTTATTGACGGAGGTCATCTGAGCGGCGGCGATTCTGACGGAGTTGGCCATAGCTATGGATTTTCCGGCGCCGGTGGAAGCAGAAACCACGGCGAACTTATAAGGGAAGCTCAATTGTGTATTCAGACAAAAATTCATCACAACTGAAGTGAGCTTTGGCAAAAATTCATCACATTAGTACCATAAAGTTTTAATTCATGCTTCTTTAGTACCAAATGTATATTATTTTTCACTTTAGTCCCAAAAAGAATTAGATGTATTTATAAACTCGTAAAAATATATATAACCAAGTTTTTCATGTTCGAACGATCAAATTCACTCGTTTATATTCTAAAGAAGGAAAAGATCTCTAATAAATTATTTTCCAATTTTAAAGCTATCGTTCTTTAAAGCTGTAATTATTGTCATGAATATTTTTTTTGTCAAGAAGTATGCTTAATACAATCTATAGCATAAGGATCGACGTTTGAAATGTATACGAATTAAGATTTGGTAAAAGTTTATATTCTCTCTTTCTTGGGTATGTAATCCAATCCCTCTCGACTATGGTATGAAACTGGCAGGTAAGATCCATTACTACATTTTAAATGAGTAATCGTACTATGATTGTTTAACAAATATGAGCCCAAATACTACATTGAAAATGAATTGTTAGCGATCGTTAAACATTTTTTTTATGTGGATGACTATCAAATTGGATCGCATATTTTGAAATATGTCGTTATATCATACACATGTTTTTTTTTTAATGTTCACGTATATGTCTAAATATGGAATAGTCATTTGAACATTTTTATCCAAATAACTCTCTTCCATTGTAGAAAAATCATCATCACTATTTGCAGCCTTTAAAAGCACGAATCACGTCTGAATCCAATGCAATTACTCATTCTTTCGGACCAAATACTTTTCATCCTCTTCATAAATTACTGTCTCTCCAATTAACTAATCGAAAACAAGCTCTCTGCATTTTTCTCCACAGCCTATTGGGTATTATCAATAAAATATCATCTCTTATTTTTATCAAAAACAAGTTTTTACTCATTTCTCAATTAATTCATAATAGTTTTTTTCCCCATTATATGTGTGATTGATCCTTTTATAATTAAAAAAGGGAAAAAAGATATACATATCCCGAACTATCATAAATGGTACGTAAATACCCTCCGTCATACTTTAAGGATGCTGATGTCCCTATCGTCCGAAAATTAAAGCATATATCCTTTTATACTAATGGACATACACGTGTCATAATCTTGTCCACCGATTTCTCAACGGATAAGATTGTGACACGAGCCATATTTAGTCTTCTCTTAGAATGAAGGACATATGTATTCTAGTTTTTGAACGACAAAAATAACAATGTCCCAAAAATATGACGAAGGATTTGTACACATTATTTACGATAGTTTTAGTTAATTAAGTACTACACAAAAAATAAATGGAGTAGTATGCAACAACAAAAGAAGTAGTGTCCCTAAAATAAAATAAAGAACAGAAAAAGAAGGAACCAAAAAAAAAGAAGCAGCAGAAGAAAAAACTGTTCTTTATCATCTTCCCTCTTCCCAAAACATCTCAATTTCATCACTGAGAAGCAAAAGAGAAGACAATCGGAGAAGCAGAAGCAGATAATCAGTTGAGAGAATAAGCGTTTTTTGTTGTTGTACAGAAGAGATGTTGTTTCAAGTAGGAGGACAAGGGACTCGTCCTACTTTCTTTGAAATGGCTGCTGCACAACAGTTACCTTCTAGTCTTAGAGCTGCTTTAACTTATTCCCTTGGTGTAAGTTGCTCTCTTTACTCATTTACCCAAATGGGTTTTCTAATTTCATATCAATTTATCCACTGTTTCAGTATTTTGTTAATAAATAAATAAATTGGGGGAGTGGATTGTATTGTGGTGAATCGAACCGTTACCGAGCAAATTAACTGAGATACATGGTTCCCATTTGTATTTATGATAAATAGACAAAACACTAGGTGATTTTTTCGCATTTGTTCTAGCCTTGGTAGACAGAGTTATGTGGTGACAGGTATCATGTGGAGACAGGTATCATGTGGAATACTATGGCGAATCAGGCGTTTGTTTCTATTTGTTTTCGATTATTATTTTTGATCCTACAATGGGAGAATCTAAAAAGCTGCTCTTTTTTTCTCTGTCCTGTGGTTTGGTACCGTCTAGTGTTAGTTGAGGCATGCACTAGATAGGGAGAGACCATGGTTGTAATACAAATGAATTAGTATTGGGATGAAATGGGTCCAGTGGGGTGTAATGGGTATTGAGGATTTGTATAGTGGAATTCAACTAGTTTAGGATTGAGGGGTGGTTGTTTCTTACAATACAATTATTAGTATTGCAATGAATGAATGGTGATTGATATTGAGGATTTAGCGTAATTCATTTAGTTTGAGATCGAGGCATAGTTATTATGATCGTTGCTGTGCAGCTTTATTTAGTAGATTTGTCTTAAAAGATGATATATTAGTATTAGAATGAAATGGATCCAAGTGGAATATAAAGGGTATCGAGGATTCGTATAGTGGACTAGTTCGGAATCGTGGGGTGGATTTGATTATTGTTTAGCTGTACTTATTACAAGTGTCTTAAAAGATAGATTATTTGTATAAACAACAACATATCCACTGTAATCCCACAAGTGGGGTCAGGTAAGGTAGGATGTAAGCAGACCATGCCCCTTGCTTTGTGGTGTAGGGAGGTTGTTCCTGAGCTCAAATTAGTATAAACATAAATTATTAGTACTTGGAAGAAACAGGTCCAAGAGGAGTGTAATGAAATATTGATGATTAATATAATTGAATTCAACTATTTGGAATTGAGGGGTGGATTTTATTGTTGTTGTGTATCAGTGCTTATTAGATGTGTCATAAAATACAATTATAAACATTGAAATGAAGTGGGTCAAAATGGAGGGTAACTAATATTGAGGATCTAGGGTAATTCAACTAGTTTGAAAACAAAGCATAGATGTTATAATTGTTTTAGACTTGTACTTAATATATATATCTTAAGAGAAAAATTACTAGTATTGGAATGAAACAACACACAATGGATATAGAGCATTTATATTGTGGACTCCAATTAGTTTGGAAACGAGGCATCATTGTTGTTTGTTGCTGTTGTTATGGTTTAACTGTAGTTATGTGATGTGTGATGGCTAGTGTTAATCGCTGCTTGCTTGCTTGCAGGTTTTAGCTTTAAGAAGACCTTTCATCCACAAAATTCTAGATTATGAGGATGAGTGCTTTGCTTTGCTTACGCTAGTTCTTGAAACTCATAGCTTACGAACTACAGGTGCTTATTTATCTTTCCAAATACTCCTTCATACCATAAAGAATGACTGGTCGCGCTGTATGCGACTCAAATTATCTAAGTTTAGGCAGTACTCAGATGTTGTTCTGAATATTTCTTTTTCTAACATAATAATTAGTAATGTACAAACGGTATAAAAATACTGAAGTCCTATTTTTCATGTTTGAACTTATTTTTGAAATGCATAAAAAGACTAGTTTTTGACCCTTCCAAAGAGTAATGCTGAGTATCTGTTATTGGGTCTAAGACTAGTATTTTTTTTTCCATCCATTCATGTGTGTAGCCTCTGGTACTATTCTGGTTAAAGGTTGAGCTAGTTATTTGCTATAGTTTTAGCAAATTCATTCCTTTTTTACTTTTTCTCAGATGGGTCTTTTGCTGAGTCTTTATATGGTCTGCGAAGAAGGGCAGTTAACATAAAAGTTAAGGGTGATAACAAAGGTCCAGACGCCAGAGAAGAAATTACTCACACTGGGTTGGAGAAGCGCCAAAAAGTTCTTTCAGTTGTGTTTCTGGTAATCTCTTACACTTGAACACTCACTTATTGATCCTCAGGGGATTAAACTGTTATACTTTCTATTGGCATATAAATATCTGACAGGACCAAAATATTCTTGGGAAACATAGGATCCAAAAGTAAATATACCGGATGACTAAAACATATTCTTAACTAGTTTTTATTACCTAAATAGATTTTTCCCTCCACTTTTTCGTATCTTTCGATGGATCTGCTTGGCTTCCAAAGGTTTGAAGATTTTTAGAAACAACTTCTTCCCCTGTGATTTTAGGCCCCCTCTTCCCTTTTAACATTTTCATTCACTATGGTTCCACACCTACGGACTTGCAGTTCCGGAGGTTGACGTCCGGTCATGAGCAAACCATATCAAGTGACCTTATCTCATTTAATCTTTAATATGTGCTACTTGGACCTTCTGCCAAATGTTGTCATTTTTAATCTTATCTAATCTTGTATTGACAGAACATTTATCATATGGTAACACTCATATTGTCAATATGTTGGACCTGTTTACTTAGACTTTCCCACACCTCCCAGCCTTGTAAACCTTCTAAGATTGAAATCCTAGAATGAATTTTCCCTACTCCCTGTACATTTCTGTAAGTTTTTCAGTAGAACGTTGAAGATGTTTCTAGATGTTGCATAGAGGATTTCTGACAGGTTTGATTTTTCTGATAAAATACAGTTGTTACTTGTTACCTTGGTTGCATAGAAGATTGTCCCTTTTCCATCTGTTGCAGAAGCTTACTGTACTCCCATCTACTGGAATAAAATACCTGGAATTGTTAGTGGTAATCGGAAGTCATCTGGCATTCATTTCTGATCTTCTAATTGTTTCCATGACTAAGGCTATATAGCATCTAGTATGTGTAAAGCTGCGACTTCAAAAATGATTGCTTGAATCAAGTTTTGCTGTTAAGTTGTACTGCTTTTGCTAAATGCAATGACATAATGTTGATATGCTTCTTTAGGTTATATTGCCATATCTCAGATCAAAATTGCATTCAATCTACAATAAAGAAAGAGAGGCTGCTCTTCAAGCTAGTTTATGGGGCACTGAGGATGAGAGATTTGGTGACACTGACTATTTTGATGGAAATGGAAACTCCATAGTTTCAACAAGCAGTTCAGATACAGAAGAATCAGTTAGAGATCGTTTGAGAAAGAAAATCCGTAAGATCGTAGCTGTTTGCTACCCATGGATACATGCTGGAAATGAAGGTATATATCGAGTAGTTTCTGACTTGTGATTATGACTATGCTCCTGGTTTTTGTGTGTACTGATTCTGTTTCACTTTTGAAACGAGATGAATTAGGTAATCCTGTTCATTCTAGTCATGTATTAATCTCTCATGCCACCTCTAAATGGCCTTACCACCTGTCAAAACTCAAATGTCAGGACAACCCAAACCTTCATGGTGAATTTTGAGCAATTTCATCTGAAAATGTTGTCTCCCCTTTATGTGGTTGAGTTCTCAGTCCTGTATAAAATAATTTCTCATCAAAATAAGTAAACATTATTCGCAATGCTGTCCTCTTTAGTGAAGATTTTAAGCACGTCTTGATGTCATTGTTTACCTTCTTGTGTTTTTTTCCTGCAGGGTTATCATTTGCTTACCAGCTACTGTATTTGCTGGATGCTACTGGATTTTACTCTCTAGGACTCCATGCCCTTGGCATTCATGTCTGTCGGGCTACAGGACAGGAGCTGGTATGTTTGCAGACAGATTCATGTTAGTATCTGTCTAGGTCTGAGAGGTGTTATTAGTTGGTATCAGAAGTACAAAGCCTTTGGAGAAATTGTAATGCCTGGACTTTTGAAAAATACACGTAAGGCATCAGTGAATCAGAATAAATTGCAAGAACTTTTAGGTACCCTAGCATGAAATTCTGAAAAATTAATGAACTAATGGTACAACGTTAGTTGACTTGATATGTTGGTGCCTAATTTTACTGTGTCTGACCATCTAAATGTGTTACAAGCGATGTTAAATCTCTGTATCTGAATAATCGATTGGATAATGTAATTTTCTGATGCGTGAAAGTTCCTTTCAGATACTTCAAACTTGTAGATAATTCAGTTGAGAACTTCAGTTCTTTTCTGGTATGATTATGATTCTCATGCTTACCTTATAAAAGAAAAAAGTACTTTTGAGGAAGCAGTGCTTTAAGGCACTGCACCCTTCATATTACCTTGAATCACTGGGTATAAGTTTCAATTTAAGTCTTTATTTGAAAGTTTCAATTTAGATCTGTATCTATCTCTCTTAACCAGTTGAACTTATTTATTGGGTAATTCCTCTTTTATAAATTTTTGTTATTTATGATTTTCCTTTATGTGATGTCAAGGTAGATGGATACTTCTTCTAGGATTTCTAAAATAAGAAGCCGTGAACGAGAGAGACTTCGTGGCCCTCCTTGGCTAAAGGTCTGTGTTCATCCTGTAAATCTCTTTTCTGTATTTCTATTCTTATCCTCTTCCTTTTTTTTTTTTGGTGGTGGGGGTGGGGTGGGGTGGGGGGGATATTTGGAGCAGCATTGTAATGTTAGTTGGGACTATGTGATTTGGTATTGATTTTACTTCTTAGTTGAGGTCCCCGGAACTTGTCCCAAAAAAAAAATGGAGGCGCACTGTCTCTCTAGCCAATATTCTGATTTTTGTTCTTTGAATCCATTAACATCTCAGGCAGTACAAAGTGCTTTACTAAGTTGTGCATATGGAGTTCTTGACTATGCTCAAACTGGCCTAATAGCGGCAGTGTTTTTCTTTAAAGTAAGTGTTGTTTAGCTCAATTCCTGCTGCTTTTCTAAATTGTTCCCTAGAGAGATCATTTTTCTTCTCCAGTTTTGTTGTGCTCATGTATCGATACTATGATTATATTTCCGTTTCTGTCTTCAATGTACTCAGATGATGGAGTGGTGGTACCAGTCAGCAGAAGAAAGGATGTCAGCTCCGACTGTTTATCCACCCCCACCCCCTCCTCCACCTCCAAAGGTGAGTACATTTCCATTTGGGATGGAGAGGACTAGTCTTGCAATTTGCTGTTTTGAATGTGTCCCGCTTATATTTGTTCATGGTTCTTATTGGGCGACAAAATACATTTGGTACTTGGTCGCAAATAGATGTTTAGACTTTAGCTCTGAAAAGTGTCAACTAATACATGTTTTTTGCCTTTCTCCATTCAACCATATTCTGAAACTTTAATTTGTGGTCACTCATCTCCAACTTGTCATCTACGCCAATCCATTTAAGCAATTAACAGGAGCTGTAGTCAAGGATCTAATATGAACATGAGTTGTGTTAATTGATATTGTGCATTCTGTATGGGAGAGCATCACGGTGCCAATATTAAATGATTGGACTTGGCCAATAAAGTCTCTATCTTGTATAAAAACTCTCTTTTGGCATTGTTAATATAGTTTGTATAAATTAATACCAGTATCTGAGCCAATTACCAATTGGAAGCGGGCGAGATGGTGACAAATCATAATTTGTCTAAATCCTCAACTAGCAAATTAGTGTTAGCCTCCTTTGGAAAGTAACAACTTTTACAAACTATTTCCTGTCTTGGTGAAATGTGGATCTCGAGAAAGTTCTTTCCGTCTTGGTCTTAAAACTAGTTTCATTATGCATTGATGAAGTAGTTTTTTTCTTGTATTCCTGCATAAATGCTTATGTATAATGTTTTTTATTTAAAGCAGGTTGCAAAAGATGGAATTTCACTACCTACAGACAGAACACTGTGTCCTTTGTGCTCACAAAAGCGTGCAAATCCCTCAGTGGTGGCAGTTTCAGGATTAGTCTTCTGCTATTCCTGCGTTTTCCGATATGTCTCTCAGGTGAAATTTCAGAATCAGTTGATTGAATTCGTCTGGGAAACTAAATCATAATGTCTATGTTAATTTGGTTTCTTTATAGTTAATATTGCAATAATTTCTCCCCCTGCTAATTGCAAATGGAAAAAACCTGCAAGTACAATAATTTAATTTTCTGGTATGTGTTTAGATTTTATCATTGTCAAGGAGCTATTCCTATGACTATATACCATACTTTTTCCTTTTTGCTAGCTTAAGTAGAATCGCGGAACTGATCTGTCTAGACTTATTCTTGATTCCTTCTCTTTTCTTAAACGAATTCAACTTATATATACTAGCATGAAGTAGTTTTTACGCTATCAATGTACTTCAACTCGTTGTAGCAGGTTATGTGCCTTATATATAGGTCTCTAATTCCACTTATTATGGATGGTTATCTGATTCTTTTACACTGTCAATACGTAGAGGTTAAACTCTTTATGAATATATCGGTGATTCTCTTACACTGTCAATTCACGCTCTTTTTACTTTCTATGCAGTATAAGCGATGCCCTGTGACGTTGATGCCTGCAACTGTGGATCATATCAGAAGACTATTTCATGATGTTTAATTTTAACTTCTGCACAGGATCTGAAGGGATGAATAATATAGGAAAATATGCTCTAAATTGAGATTATGAGTGACATTTTTTTACCTAGGCCTAAATCATGGCATCAGTTGAGTGTATTCTACTTTTGCATAATTGTTGTAGTTCAAACTTTGGAATGCAAATAATCACACAAAAAATAATTTATCCGCAACTGGTGTTTACACTAAATTACTGTTACTCGTTCTCGTTGGCTCTTGTATGGCATGAAGTATTTCAGTGATGGAATCGTAGATCGACACAGTATGAGTCGAAATTCGAGTAGTATGTGCCTTTTAGTGAAGTATATTTGTCTTGTATTTAGGTGCATTCTAGTTCTATTAACTAGACTATACCAAATGCTATTTAGTTTATCTTTTCTTACTTCCTCCTTTAAAGCTTTTTGTACGTAGTTTCTCCGCGAATGAGAAAGAAAGTCAGAGAAAAAAACACGTTCTCTTTGCGAGATTTGACAGTGGAAAATGCATAGCTATTTATGAGAACATTACACAATATTCTCTTGGTAATAGGCAACAAAAGACTTATAGAACTTGTTGGATAGAGTGTGTAAAGTAATTAAGCTATTTACATAAACCCTTTTTTATTATTATGAGTCGTAGTCTTAGTCCGGAGGAGAATTGATCATTCAATTTTGTGAATTAATCGAGATTGAAATTGGAAAAAGAGATATTAACGGAGAAAAATAACCAATTGATGAAAGAACATGAAATTATTTCGTTTCAATAAAGGTAGGAGAAACAATTAGAGGTAATGAAGTAGGTGAAGTGGTTAAATTTGTGTTTTTTCAATTACCGCTGAATGTGATTTCACGAGACAAACATGAATAAATACCAAAAAATATATATTCTTATGATGCTTATATATAACTTGAACTTTTTAATCTTTTCAAAATTACTTGTTACTAATATTTTCACTTATCTCTATTGACAATTTGACATGATTCATTTGTAATTTGCTTTATATAAAAGGTGATTAATTTTTTATATAAGGAGAAAGTAAATGAAAAGGAATGTGAAATAAATTTTGATATTACATACATTTGACTTATTAGTTAATAGTGTTTTTAATTGTGTTCATTTAAACGTCATCACATTATTTTTTTTAAAAAGCGTATGACTTAATGATTAACGAAACATATAGAAAGTTACGAAACACACAGGTTATCGTCATCAAATATCTACTTCGGAAGTAGAAATAACACGTTTACATACATTTTATCATTTTCAACTTATATTACGTGCCTATACTTTCTACGTTGTTATTATTATTATTATGATAAAATAATCGAAATACGAATAAATCGACTTAAAAAAAGAGTAATAGAGAGTATTCACACACCTACCCCCAATATAAACCCATAAACCCTCAAAACCCTCAAAAACAAGCACAGAGCTCTCAGAAAACTCCATCAATGGCCTCCAAAATCACCAAATCCATTTCTAGAACCCTCTACACTTATCGTTTTTCTACTCGTTTCATCTCCTCCGCTTCATCGCCGTCGATTACTCAACCGCCGTCACTTCCTGCCGTCGGATCTTCACCTCAGCCGTCATTTCTGCTCTCACACTCCCTTCTACCTACCAACCCTAATGGCCTCAAGCCGTTTAGCCTCAATACGGTACGGTTCAGAGTTAACCGGTCCGGTAGCTCACCTTACACTCCAGGAACCGGCGACCGAGCTCCGACTGAGATGGCACCACTGTTTCCGGGATGCGATTACGAGCACTGGCTCATTGTTATGGATAAGCCTGGTGGAGAAGGAGCTCATAAACAGCAAATGATTGATTGTTATGTCCAAACCCTTGCTAAAGTCCTTGGGAGGTGATAAAAACATTATCTTTTTAGCTTATACTCCATCATAGTCATGTACATAACCATTATCTTTTTTAGTTGAGTATGTCAAATGAATTGGTTGACTTTTAGATATTATTAGTGTTGGTTTTCTTGTAGGGGGAGAGTATAAAGTGTGTCTAGATGGACTCATATGTGTTATTCTGTTCATGTGATGCATGAGTTATTGAGGATTTATATAACCTACCCCGACTAGTTTAGGATAAATGCGGAATAGTAGTAGTAGCAGTTATACTTATTCATGTAGTCTCTTTTGCATGTGTAGTGAAGAGGAAGCAAAAAAGAAGATTTACAATGTCTCCTGTGAGAGGTACTTTGGTTTCGGGTGTGAAGTTGATGAAGAGACTGCTAATAAAATGGAAGGTCTGTTGAAAATGCTTTACTATCATTATTTTTCTTGCAATAGCCATCAGTGAATTAACGAATTGACTTGGAATGTTTGCTGCAATAGGTTTGCCAGGTGTTCTGTTTGTGCTGCCTGATTCCTATGTTGATCCTGAATACAAGGATTATGGAGGTACACATTCTTTTAACAATTGTTTGCTCTTTGTTTGGCAGTAGATTCATGTTCCATAAGGAGGTACACATTCTTTTAACAATTGTTTGCTCTTTGTTTGGCAGTAGATTCATGTTCCGTAAGGTATTAAGAGTATGACCCAATAACTAGAATCAAATAATGTATGAAAGAAGTCTACTCTTGCTTAAAGTTTCTTTAAATTGCCTTTATCATTTTTCATAATTCTGTCCAAAAAATAATCCAACCCTTAATTAGAATTGTAAACTCTATGGTTTGTCTCACCAATATGAACATCATTCAGAGGCAACAAAACATAGATCAATGTTGGGTTCTTTGAAGAATATAGAAATAGTATCTGTGGTTTCTTTTACATAATGAAGGTATGTTAAGCAAGGCCAAAAGAAGATCTTGGAGGGAGTATTATGTGTAGAAAGACTAGAAGAACAACCTTTTGATTGGTAGGCTCTACGAGTTGCTTGGAGATATAGTTAGAATAATTGGTAGTGGAGAGAAATTTTTAAAGATGTTTACTAAGTCAAAATTTAAAGAAATGACATATTTTGAAGATTTAAGTACTTGGATGATACAACTGTTTTTCCGTAGGAAGTTGTCAATTTTTTGGTGATAGCTCAAAGCAGGAATAGGTCTAGTGAATTAGGAGAGGATATATTATCTATGGGTAAAGGATTGGTATATTCGCATGAAGTTCCAATCATCTGCAGCAGTAAGTGCACTATCATGCAAGTTTTTTTTAAAATATATGAATTCACAATGCTGACGCATCTGCCTTAGCATACTCATCCACTTTGTAGTTTGTAGAACATGCCTTTAGAAGGATGGATTTATCGGGTGTCTAGGAGGGTATATAGCCACCCATTTCATAAGAGGGATATTAATTATTGCCAAGATGCCTTACGTCCTTATCTATAACCCATTCACATCTTGCCCCTAATTAGCTTGCCATGCTAAGCCCAAAAAAATATCAAATTTTACTTTAAACCGGTACAATTCATGCGTGTTACCTTGTGACTGTTTCTCTTGAACTTTTCAGAAGAGGTTCTTTGTTTCCTACTAATGGACTGATATTACCTAGAAGGGTTCTGATTTTGAAGCTTCTAAATTTTATGGAGGCTTCCCTGTATTGGCTGCGTTTAAGGGTGTGGTTTTCTTACTTTAATGAGCTTGTAACATAATGAGTTTGATCAGGCATTTCTATCTGAAAATTATGCTGCGTAGGGTTGAGGCAAAGTTGTTGTCATTGTATTGTATTTTAAGTTCACTCTCAGTTCGTGAGTTAAACGGTTTCTTCAAGATCTACTCTTCTAATTGCGAAAAGTACAGAGATCGTCTTACTGGAAAATAGCAAATACCCCCTCCCCCAGAAGAAAAAATTAAGCAAGTCAAATTGGTTCATAGGAGAAACTGTAACGTCTGTGACATGGCCCTCCTGATTTTGTCTTGTTGCATTATTATTGTTCATCTGGCTCAAGGGTTTAGATTCATGTTGGTAAATACTAGTATTAACCCTTCATTAGCTCTTACTCCAGTAACTTCGATGACCGATGTATATGATTTTGCCATGACAATGATCTTATATTATTCTTGCAGCTGAACTTTTTGTCAATGGGGAGATAGTTCAAAGATCACCTGAACGACAGAGGAGAGTAGAGCCTGTTCCTCAGCGTAATGACAGAATAAGACCCAATAGATACAACAGGCGCAGAGATAACATGCGATGAATTACATCAACGTAAAGAAGATTCAGTGGGTTTGACTCTTATTGCACGGTTGTGTGGAAGTTCATGTGTTAGAAAACTTGATACTTTTGTTTCCAAGTCGGAACATATCTTTAATCAAACTATGTGCCTGGATTTGCTTTTTATTTCTCATTTCAAACCAGCAGTCCTTTCATCTTCTAAGTTGTGAAGACTTTTATAAAATTTCCCAGATGTATATACTACTATTAGATAATTTTTCAAATCTAGTACTATTGTCTGTGCTAATATGACATTTTGTCAGTGAAACCTTTCAGTCTAAGGCTCTGCATTTTGTGACCTACGACTTGGTATAACTCCATTTTCCTATAACTAGTTATTGTGTGGAGTTATTGCCAAACTGAAATGGCAAGGGCATTCTTTGTGTGTTAACTAGCCCAAGGTGAATGTGGCAGCTATTATCTTACGTTAAGGGGATTCAAGATTTAGACGTTGTGCGTTCTAAATAGAAAATGCTTTCTATTTTCAACCGCCTTCTTTGCTTTGTTCCAAATGAGTCTCAAGGCAAAGTGGTTTGTTGCCTACTTTACCTACTTGATGACTTTCTCCTTTGCATCACTTATTTGCTTTGTTCCAATAGAGTATCAAAGACAAAGTGGTTTATATGCCTACTTTACCTACTTCACGAAAGGGAATGAATGTCTACTTTACCTATCTCAAGAAAGGGAACAAATGCCTACTTTGCCTACTTGTAGAGTCTCGAGTCAAAGTGGTTCATATGCTTACTAAATGAAAGGGAACGAATGCCTACTTTACCTACTTGTAGAGTCTCGAGGCAAAGTGATTCATACCCTACTTCATGAAAGGGAACGAATGCCTACTTTGCCTACTTGTAGAGCCTCGAGGCAAAGTGGTTCATACGCCTACTTCATGAAAGGGAACGAATGCCTACTTTACCTACTTGACAAAAGGGAACGACAATGCCTACTTTACCTACTTGACAAAAGGGAACGACAATGCTGAGACATTACAGGTTTTGAGGACAAGCATATATAGCACTACATATTAGCAAAGCATTTCAAGAATCAAGATCATTATAAAAGGAAAAAAGAACTCACAAGCACACTAGGCTGTTTTAAAATGTAAAGCTCTTTACAAATTTAATCTGTTTTGAGTGGCCAAGCACAAACTAATCTCCTCTTTCAAAGTCTACAAAGAAAGAAAAATCTTTAAAACGATACGACTTGTATGTCACTCTCATGGTACTACTACTTCGCTATCAGTCACCCAGGAGTAATTAAACCTTGCAAGGATGTCCTTGTTGATTCACACGGGATTACACATGCCCCATGCCACTCGGGTCAGACCATAAGCTAGTGATAATCTCGCCAAGAAATCTCTGACTTGAATCCGCCTGATGTACTTAGCTGGAAACACTAAGAAAATGATGTTTTGTAAGCTTTCACATTAATTTATAGTACAACAATGGCAGATGATAAATACTCTGATACAAGAAAGAGGCAGACTCATAAAAATTGCACCGAGGAGCTTTACCTCTTCTTTCTATGGTAAGTAGGAGAGAAGAAATCCTGTCGCTGTTATTCTTCAACATCCTCACTTGTCTGCTGCCCATTCTCTGGATTTCTAGGGGCACTATGCTTTTTATGCTTCTTGCTCCTAGCTTTCTTGGCTTTCATTCGGCGTTTTTTCTCATTTGCATCAACCCAAGCATAATCTGAAGGTATACGGAAAGGGTCAATCTCATCCTGGAAACTGTGGTTTTTACTGTCGCTAGATAGCTCATCACGGTTCCCCTTCATCCATGAAATCCATGATGTAGAGCCATCAGATTCCTTAGACTTAGCATCTTGGAAATTTGTAGGACTTGAAAGAGGGGTTGAAAATTCGTCCACTGGTTCGAGCTCTTCAAATTTTGTAAATGTAACAAGAACTCGAATTGTTGGAACAATAGGGATAGCAACCTGAAGTGCAGTAGACTCTTGTAAGTTACGAGGAAAACTTCATCATACAGTCACATAAGAGCGCAGTTCAATTACAATCCATCAAAATCACAAGTATGAATGTCAACTGGAATGAAGGAATAGTTTCCCATCACCAACTATGATACATGCAAAAAGTACGAAAATTGAGATTCTCTGATAGATCTAACAAATCATGGTTAGGTTGCTACAAACCAAATTTAGCTTCTTACAACGACCATGACCTTGAAACTTTTATCCCAAATTGTACTGGTTATAAATTTCATGGATATAGTCATTATTCACTTAACTTTCATTGCACTAAAGTCGCCATACCTTTTTTTGACAACCGTGGTCTTAGGACAAACATGCACAACTCAATTAATTTCATGGGGTATTTGCTGCCTTCCACCAACACAAATATCACACAACTTTGTCCACCAAGACTTAGACAAATGGGAAGAAATAATCGTATCTTTGTAGCAAACAAGTCACTCAACTTTACCCAAGTATCACGTTAAGTCATTAGAACTAGGAGGATTCAAACAGAAACCTTTTATATCATACTTTGGCAAAGTTGAATATATTTTACCAACAAAAACATAGTTTCTTTTCTTGATACTTGGCGGAGTTCTTTTGTTACAAAAAAATAGTTTAATGACTTTGGTGCAATAACATAAAAGTTCAGTGGCCATTTGTGAAATTATCCCTAAATTGCACAGTGACTTGTATATTCTGTTATTTAAGCTTATAAGATTAAGTTCATATAATAATTTGAAACTTACTTTGCCATATGGACAATTTACAAGCCAAGGCATAAACTATTTCAGATCCCTTTAATAAAATGTTGGATATCTGATGATAATATTAATTAACTGACAAATACTTTGAGCATCCACTACATACAATTACAACCATAAGAGAGAAATCTCCACTTCCATTATTCAGCAAAAAGTCAAACATATCCGGTTTAGCCATTTTAAGCATCTTATCAGGTCAAGAGTAACAGACTATCAATAGATTTCCACATGATCAGGCAATCCCTTCTTTCTTACAGGTGACAAGTAAAATAGTTCTATAAAAGCAGCAGCAGGAAACACACAATATAATCACAACAGGAGTCAGAAAGAGCTGGTTTTTGATGCAGAGGCACAAAAAACTCTTAACACGACATATGATCAGGATTATGACCTCGACAAAACACTTTGGCGTTCTACATTAAATTTGAACATAAATCTTTTGGTAGGTTTAGGGAGTTATTAGATTGTATTTGCTGCAAGCACAGATGAGCAGCGAGAAACAATGCTATATTAAGTTACAGGAACTTTGTTTTTAAAATAATGGCAGCTTATGGGAACTTACCTAATAACACATCAAGAAAACTTATTAATGTACAAAGGACAGGTCTCTCTTAGTAGTTAGTAGTCACTACTAAATCATGATAAAATATATCCTACAGAGTAACCACTATCAGATGAATATGTTGGAAGGTCCGTCAGATAACTATTGACAATGACAACATGATCCTCAATTTCCCAGCTGAATTCCACTGTCTCAACTTGGGGCACAATTGCATTTATGAGGTGATATAGTAGTATAATGAAATCTTTTACTTGATTAAAAACGAACCCCCCCCCCCCAAACCCAAAAACACACACCACCTTCGGCATTTAACTATAAGCCATGTAGAGAAGGGAAACGACAGAGCAAAGTTACTGAAGAAAGCACAAGAACAATAAGAAGAAAATGGAAAAAGAATAACAAGATAGATCCTAGAGAGAGTGAGAATCAAGTACCTTGACAGGAAATGTGCCAGGAGGTAATTTAGTAGTTAAAAGCTCCCTTAATCTTCTGACAGCTTTAACCTTGTTGGCTAGAATGTCAAGCAATGGCAACAGTTCTTCTGTTTTCAGTGGGAAGTCCGGCGTCAACCACAAAACAGGTCTTAATCCCTTTTTATACTCACTTTCGGTCTTGGGCTCACCTATGGTTCCTTTCTTCTTTTTCTTCTTGCTGCTCTTATCTTTGCTCCTTTTACCATCCCCAGAATCCTCCCGAGCAACTTCAGATGATGATGCATGATTGTCATTTGGTCTCAGCTTGCTATCCTCTGGGGCCAGCTTTGAGAACTTCTTTACAAGCTTTGAGTCTTCTGAATCATCACTAGTGTCTTTGGGGCCTTTTTTGCTCCAACCAAACCAACTTTTCTTCTCCTTTGTAACACCATTGGATTCACAACTCTGAAATGAACCTCCATCAGAGTTCCCATGGAAATCGTGACCTTCAGGCTCTTCATACTCACCAGGTCCATCTGAATTGCCCATCCGAAGTGCAGAATCTAACTGCATTCTTTCTTCAGCTGTTAATGCATCATCATAATCATCATCACCACCATTCACTACTTTCTCATCATCATTCACTGTAAAGAGCTCCTCATCAGTTATAGCACCAGGGACTCGCCTTGATTTTACACTGACCATGACATTAAGCATATCATACACCTTTGCCTTCCAAGTACCAACCATCTCAGACCTCTCCTGTCTCCTCCAATTTAAGTGGGGAATAAGCTCCGCCTGGGTGACATCAATGCCTGGTCTATACATATTTGTTTGGGACATCAAAGCTACCTCACGAGCAACTTCAGCTTCTGATGGTTGCACACCAGCTCCCTCTAACGCATTTGTAATCTCTTTCTCCTTGTGAGCAAGCACAATCAAAGAACCAGGACTCAAAGATCTGTTCCCATCTTCTGATGAATACCCTTCTCCAAGAAAGAGGAAAGTTTGATCTGAACGTTGAATGCGGAACCCATCAAATCCTGCAAGAGTCATATCTGCACGAAGATTAGAACCCCGTTTCCAAATCCGATAAGTGTCTGACGGAGCAATCCGTCCAATGAATGGTATTACCGAGCTCTCAAAGTGAAAGGTTATCTCCATGTAGAAATCACGAATCCGACCAGCTGAGGCAACAATCCTAGGAAGTCTACGGCACCACTTGGCCCAGGCAAGGGGCTGATAATGCCTAGCAATAATCATAGCAATATTCTCCTCCTTGGTACACACTGCTTCCTGGAGAGCACTCCACCCATTCTCATTCTGAAGACTCCAATCAGCACCTGCAGCCATTAAAATCTCAGCTGAGACAGGATCCCTCATCCGAACAGCAAGGTGCAATGGGGTTTCACGACCAGGAACATCCCGCCTATCAATTACTGCAGAAACAGAATCTGCATTAAGCTCAGCAGCCAGAGACTCTGTCTCAGTGTTCACTTCACCAGCCTTGGACAGTTGAGGAAGGTCAGCAACTATTCTTTTCAATGTAGCATAGTCTCGCTTAGCCACAGCCAAATGAGCTGGACTGTGAACGTACTTGGACCAATCTTCCATTGGTTTCTCTTTAACTCTACCCTCTTCCTTACCAAAGTACTTGGAATAAGCTAGAATTCACCCATCTATCACCTCAAATCATATATGACTTTCTGTCACCGACCTTCAATTAAATCAGTTATCTTCTTAAATCTTGCTCAGAATTGAAACTTTTAGGATTACCCAAGATCAAAGAATTGCTTTTTCTTGGATTTTCACTATAGATGTCGGCTTGAGCTCCCACGTACTTCACCAATTACAGCATTGCAAAATTTTCTAAAACACAAACACCATTATGCCCTGAACTCCAGTATCACTAAGCTCAAATCTGAAAAAGGAAAAAAAGTAAATTCATCTCCCTCCCCAAGAAAAACAACAACATATCCAGTATACTCCTACGAAGTGGGGTCCGAAGAGGGTAGAGTGTATGCAGCATACCTTACCCCTACCTCAAGGGTAGAGAGATTGTTTCCGATAACACTCTACTCGAGAAAAACAGTCCACCCCACAAAAAATAAGATTATAACTATTCCAAACACACATCTAAATTCCTCTTTAACCATGATTTTTCTCAAATCTAACAAAAAAAAAACATAACAATTATAGTACACCTTTTATGCAGTTTCTAAGCACAGATTCTATTTCAAAAACTCAATTGACAAAGGACATTATATACTCGTCGATCTAACTCCACTTTGCTGCTTCAATCTTAGCAACATAATTCAACAAATAAATACCTAAATCATATAAACACATACAAAACCCAATAAAAACCATTACAGCAAAACCCAAATCATACATACAACTTATAAAAACAAAATACACACAAAAACCCACAAATAAAAACCAAAACTTTACCTGAAAAAATCGATTACAGCAAAAAAGGGGGTTTGTGCTGACGGATTTCCAAGATTTCTCGAAGGGGGGGGTAAAAAAGGGATTTTTTTTTCGTTGTAGAGAGAGAAAGTACTAAAAATTTCTACAATTTCTGCCTCAAATAGCAAAAGGGTTTTACTTTCTCTCTCTAGAAATTGATATGTATGTATAGATTTCTGCAATTTTCTGGTTTGCTGCTATACCTTACTGGCTTTTGTGTACTGTAGTTTTGCTGTTTCTGTACCTAAATTTAACTATTTGCCCCTCGATTTTGCACTAAATTACGGAATTGCCTTTTTGCTAGTTTCACTGTAAAGCGCGTGGATTACTTTTTGCTGGACCCAGCGTGCTAATGACTCTACGAGGGTATTTTCGGAAGAATAAATTTAAATAGCCGATATATAATGTGTGTTTATTGATTTTAAATTAAATACATATTTAAATTATATAATTAATGAGTTTATACTAAACTACTAATTTTTTGTCAATTCGTAATAAATACTTCCTCAGTTCGGTATTATTTGTCATGGTTTCTATTTTTAGAGAACTATAAAAACTTTGACTAACATTTTAAGATGTATTTTTTCATCATATTAATATGCAAAAAATTGTAATTTATAGTACTTTTCATATAGTTTTAGAATATCTAATTTTTTTTGTTTAGAATATCTGATTGATGTAATTTAATTTACCTTTAAAAATTAGTCAAATTGACTTTCGATATGCGCAGCATGACAAATAATTCTGGACGAAGGGAGTATGTTAGTTCCATCTTAAATTCGTATATTTTCTTCTTTTAATTGGTCATGAATTAAACCTAATGAATATTTAAAAAACGAAAAGTGATCTTATTTTTATAAGATCTGATAAAAATTTTAAAAAAAAATCTTGTGTTAATTAGAGAGTTTTGTAAAGCTCATTAAAAAGTAAACACTTGTTATTATGATTTTTCCATTTTTAAAACTTGAACATTTAAACTCAAATTCTTATTTTAATTAAAGAATACTTTTATATGGATAATGAGAACAATTTCATTTATTATAGCCATTGTTTATGGTCAAAAAATGAATTTTATTTCATCTTTAATGAATATAAAAAATTCCTTTTTAGCCAAACTTGAGTACTGAATCTATTGATTAAGTCATTGGATGCTTTTTAAAGGAATTATTTAAGACTAACTAATTCCAATAATGTCTATGTTTCTCCATTTTGTTATTTGAAAAAAAAATTATTATTTAATAAATAAATTAGGTGAGGCATTAATTAAATAAGTAAACCTTAATGAGCCAACTAAGCTCTCACATGAATCTAGTCATTAAAGTTGTGTATTTGGCAAATTCCAAATGAATATTTAAATGCTTTCAATAAAAGATAATTTTGTATTTAATGTTAGATTTGAATTTTTTTATTAAGAAAATAATCATATATAATATTTAAAACGTTAAAGATATAAACATCGACAACCCTAGAGTAAAAAAATTTCATCTATTTGTTATCTTCTCCTCTATTGCTCTATATTGTCAACACTATGGAGCTAGCTAGGTTCAATTTTGACTATATCTATACGGTAAATTAAGAAGTTTAAAACTAAATTATTCTTAAATATAAGATATATCTTTTCACTACTATGATCAAATTTGTATCTTTATTTTCAAGGTGTTATGCGATAATATATTCAAATATAACTCGATAAAGTAATGTTTGAAGAGAATATTGTGGTAGAAAATTTATTTCGGAGAAGTGTTTAAAATGTCCCTTAAGTATTTGAGTTGGCACAAAATTACTCTCCACCCATCTTTCGCCTCTAAAATACTCCCGACGTCCATTTTTTGGCTCAAAAATAGACTATGTGTTAACATCAAATGTATTTGTGAGACCAAAGGTGGATAGAGCGTAGTTTTGTACCAGTTCGAATAGTTAAGAGGTATTTTAGACCCTTCTCCGAATTTATTTTTTATAGACTATCGACTCATGAAATTATGAATTTATTTTCAATGTATAAATAATTTGTGCACGTGTGTGTTTCACACGTGACATAGTTGGGACAAAATTGATAACTTTTTGGTTGAAGAACCAATCAAGTTGGTTCTCAAAGGTTAGTTTGTATTATATTTGTGGGCCTTTTTACCCCACAAAAAAAGCTAATGTCTGGTACATTTTGTTCTGGATTTTGTGAGACCTCATGGGCTTATTTTGAGGCCCATATGTCTGTCAGCTCACTTCTCTTTCCTGGCCCACTTTTGCTTTTTCACGACACGTAAATATTTACTTGCACTCGATGTTTATTTAGTAAAAATACGTATCACTTAATCATAGTAAAGGGACAAACTCTTGAATGCATGACACAATTTTTCATTCATTTGTATGGTGTAAACATCGAAATGAGTAGGTAAGGGCTTTACATTGCAAAAATAATGGTGATTCCCTTCCATCTCTCTCTCACACACACTAAGAGGCGAAGACACATTGAATCAAATATAGTGTTATCCGATACAATCTCGTTAAAAGAATTTGATTTATATGTACATAAAATAAGTACTCTCGAAAGTTTTCTTTTGATGTATGTATATACCTTAAAATTGACAATGCTTACACAAAATCTTGTGTACGAAACAAAACACACTCACACACAACAGTAGTCGAAACTCAATCTTCATTCTATCCAAGAATCAAGAATTTATAAACGTAAAACTTAGAGTCCATTCTTCTTTTTTTTTAAAGATAATACTAGTATTATTTATATGATCAAATATACACACACACATATATATATATAATTTAAATTATATTTTAGTAAAAATTTTGATTGACAAATAGAGAGGCACAAAAATAGTACATGCACAGAGAAGCACATGCAATGCTGCCTAGGTATGATTGGTCCCCTCTAGCATGTGAAAATGTTCTTAATGGACACTGTTGGAAGCTTTTTTAATCGACTCTTTCAAAGTACAAACCGTAACAACACAACTTTAAATATGATCTAAAATATCTTATAATTATCATTATTTTTATTTTTATTTTTTTAAAAAAAAACATTATCAAGGGAAGAATAAAATAGTCATTTGAAAATGTTACCATTCATGGTATTTAGTGTCAACCAAACCCTCTAAAATTCGTTAGGGGATGTTGAGTTAGTTGGCATTAATAGATGATTTTATTCGCTAAGCTTCGATAATAAGTTTACTAGCATTATAGGAAACTTTATTTGTTGGTGAAGCAAACCCTCTTAAATTCATCTATCTTTTGAGCTAAGGAATTATCGAAAAGAGCTACTCTATCATAGAGGAAGGCCTACGTATATTTTATCCTATGGACCCATATATGGTTTATTATTTCATTCAATGTTTGTAAGTGTTCTCATCATATTATGACAATTTTAATCTTTAAGTTCAAAGTTAAACCTAAACCTGTTAAAGAATGACAAAAGTCTCACATCAATGATTAATGAAATGAGTGAACTCCTTATAAGACTTGAGCGATCCCCATCTCTTTGAACTAGATTTTGAGACCTAAATTAGGCGTAAGACCTAATTTCACATGGTATCAGAGCAGAACCCATCTCACCCGATGTTGGGCCCCCCAAATCAAAATTGCTTAAATTGCCCACACACCAAATGTCTTGCATTAATGGAGATATTAAAGAGTGACAAAAGTCTTACATAAATGGTTAAATGAGATGGATGGAATCCTTATAAGAATTGAACAAAATCCTCCTACTTTTGAGCTATCTTTTGGGATGTGAGTTAGACCTAAGACCTAATTTCACAAAATCCAAAACTTCCATTTTTTGGGGTGTGAGTTAGTCCTAAAAACTAATTTTACAAAACCCAAAACTTTCATCTTAATCAGAACTTGAGACTGACAATGTAAATTAACTCAATTTATTCTTGCTCAACCAAATTCAAGGGATAATGAATGCTGATACTAGAACAAGTTTATCAGTTGTGACTAATAAATCAACAGAGTGCCAATTGACAGCAAAATTACCATACTTGGCTTCAACATCCAAGTGGGAGGACAAAGAAATAGAGAAGAATATCCTGCAGTCCAGAACAAAACTATCAAAGATTCACAGAACACAAAAAGCAGATAACATGGACATTGGCACTCACTACACTAAACCTCATCTAGACAAAGAAACGTATCTGAAACCGCTGAAATTGGAACAACAAGAAATAATTAATAACAGTGATTTGTTACAGCAAAAGAGAACAAATGTGGAAGTTCTGAATTACCAGAAGGTACATTTATCGTCAATTGGTCATGTGCCAAGCCCTTGATAAATCATGTTGGCAGTTTTCAAGCTAGCATGGACAGATACTTCGAGAGAGTGTGCTCCGTGTAAGACCAAACAAAATTTCCTCTGTGCCTATCTCAAAATAACATCTTGGTGGAACACAGAGATCTCTAAGAGCAGCTTATCCAACATTCATTTCTGTGCAAAATTCACTTTTGCAGCTCAAATTCAGCTTCAAATGAAGTTCGCTGCAGGCACTTCGCTGGAAACTAGTACAGATTTTAAAAACAGGAGTTCAGCCTTCTGGTATAGCAATACCCACATTATGGCCAGGGCCTTCCAGATTCACATATTTAATAAGTGTAATAGAAGTGATCAAAATTGTAGAGGACCACACAGTAATAATAGGTGGCCAAATTAGCTAAGCTAAAATGAACACACACACACACACCAAGATATGTACTTGTATTGCAACTGAAAATGAGATCAGAATGTATCTCCTACCACTTGGCTACGAAATATCTTTAATAAAAAGGGATTCGCATTCACCTGGGTAGTCAATAATTTTGTTATGAATTCAGTTCCAGCTAGCATTCTATATTTTATGCTCAAAATATGTATTTTCCTCATCTTTTCAATTATATAGAAGGTGGTGTCATGACATTAAAGTAAATTACACAATAATAAAATACTTTATGGTTCAGCGATGGTAAGTATCATCCAAAGGGCTTGTCACCCCAGGTGTTTATATAAGTTTAGTCGAGTACTAGCCTTCTAGAAGCTTCATTATATTAAAGAGTGGATATTTGAGTTAAAAACCAGAGAGATCTTGATAAGAAATACTGTTTCACAGAACTATCCATCTACAATATGTACTGGTTGAAGGAGATGTAATAAAATGGATTGCCCATACCTTTCCACCTTGCCAACTGAAACTTAAAAAGGCGCCTCAAGTGATTCATCCCAGACATCTGCACTTCCATTGGAGGCATCCTCAGCATCTTCCTCCATTGAGAGTCTAATATATTCCCTGTGTGCAAAGCGATCCCACTCAGTCAAATTCGGATTCTCGCGTTCCTGGAACAAAAAGAAAATCATATTAACCATTGGTAAGAATGATTAAGCAATGTAGATCAAGCTCATTTACTTATTTACCAAACATTAACTCACTTGACGTATAAGGAACGGGTCGCGGGTTTCAAATGCCATGAACTTATTAAGGTTAAAGAGAACATTAAAAACACTGCTGGATAGTTTATTTCCCTTCAAGTCGCGTAATGCAAAATAACTTTGATCCTGCAAGTAAAGAAGCTTCAGTGTTATGTATCATTCTGAAAATTAACCCAGATGGTACAATTAAAACATTATATATTGTGCATCTACTCAAACAACATAGAGTTGAAGAATGACGTAACTTGTTTCAGTTGGTAAAGAAATCACCTACTCCTTTCCCAAAGGGATCATATATTTAGGGAAGAAAACACATCTGCTGTATTTCTTATTTCTGCAGGACCATTGACTAAAGAATTTACATAGCACATTGGTTTACTGATTCACCATCAAGAAGACAAAAAATCTGCCTGCTAACCTCCACCAGAGCTTAAAAAGAAACGCGGTTCACTAACTTTTCTTTTATGACAAGGGAATCCTGCAGCCGCTACCCTTTGGGTGCGCACAGGGTAAAACCCCACTCTTATGCAATAGCTCGCAAACCACACTTTGACCCAGAAGGAAAACCTCTTGCTTTCACTGGCCAGGGGTTTGGAACTTGAGACCTCCAACACGGAAGTCCCAACGCCCAAACCACTGGGACAATGCAATTCACTAACTTTTAACTTCTACATCGCCTTCTTTCACATAAAAAAAACATTCAGACAATGCAACTTAAAACTTCCAAGTTAGGTACCAAAAGAGGTCAACTAGAAGTGTTCTCTCATTACAGTAGAAAAAGCATTCATAGGACACAATCACACAACATGATAAAGATATCAGATGTGAAAAAACTGATGATTACCTCTGGATTAATCATGTCAACCATCTGGCACAAAATATCCTCAAAAAGCACTGGCTCTTGGCCCATGCATTCCATTCTATGCAACTGCTCCTCATAAAAGAATTGCATTTCATTCCTAGTCAGAATACTGTTTCCATCCAAATCTATGCATTTGAACCTGCCCATAAAATAAATTTAGATAGAGAGAAGGCTGTGGTTATAAGTTAATACTTGTTCATGTCCCACAACTATACAACTGAAATTTTCTGAAGAGGACTCATCATGTTATACTATTATTATTTTGCCTAAATTCTTGGCTGAAATCAACAGAATTCAAGCATACAATCCTAATGCAAAACAATCAACTAAATGGCCTTCCCTGACTATCACGATTATCCTGAAATACTCTAAATCTTCAAAATGTAGCAAATCAGCAATTTGACTTCCGACCCATTAGCATTCAAATACCAAGAAAAGCTAAAGAACAACTAACAAGGTTAGCAGAAAGGATGATAAGGAAGAAGACAGAAGAGTTTGGATGACTAGGCCCGCTTGCATTTTCTGGGTACAGTGGACATAGAAATCAGAGATACTTTGAAGATACTGCTGTATCAGCTTGTAAACTGAAATATCAACGTCTGTAATTTTTTGTTTATTCTTGGATTTCTTTTGGTGTGTCGACCCCAACTTGTTTGGGACTGATGCATAGTTGATGGATTTCTTTGGTGTAAAATATTTGATGTGTAAGAACAAGACACATTAGTTGACTTCTCAGTTCCCTAAATTTTGAGGGAGCTTGAGTTATCTAGTATGTAAAGAATCTGCACCTCCAGGATTCACAGAAGAATACAAATGACCTTACTAATCTGAAGAAGTCCTCTGTGTACTCAAATCTTATGCATTCAATCAGTAACTTGGTTTTCCAATTAATAAATGCATGTTTTAAGCTCCCATAGGCCATAATTAAGCTCCCATAGGCCATAATTGTAAATATTTCAATGCATCTTTATTCCAAATCTCATTAAAACACCCAAGTCATTTTGTATCAGAATCAGACCAGGAAGGGGGGAGGGGAAGACGTTGATTCTGTTCTCATAAACAAATTATAATAAAACAGGCGAGCAAAAGCACTTTTATCATTCAGTTTTGCAACCTGTGCAGATAACTCCGTACATCTTAGACGGTACTTGGATTTTATTTTATTTGGAACTGAGGGATGCAACACGAGCAGATGGTGCTTGGATTAAACAGATCTAGTTTGGTCTTTTTCTTAAAAAAGAATAAAATAAGGCGCTAAAACGGTATTGGTTTTGTTTTGTTGTTATTTTTTCCCACCTTTCCACAAATTAGTGTGTGTTTTTGGATTAATGGATTAAGGTCCGGGAAACAACCCTTCAACTTCTTCTTTTCTGATAAAACAAAAAAACTGTTTTACGCAGAACAAAAACAATTGCTGAAAACAAATAGGAAATATAATCTAAATGCAACAAATATATGGCTAAAACTAGAAGTAGGTAATTTGCAAGGAAAATCTTATTCATACTCGTGATATCCTGGTTAGCACAAGCATATCAACCTTACAAACAATAATAGCATACACTTCCAACTACCAGCCTCTTTGGTGATTCCAGATGCTATTAATTATTGGAGAGCCGATTTGTATTAACCTAAACAAAACTGCTTTTTGAAGACTTACACCAACATCTCACCTCCCATTCCTACTCAATAAACTAGGAAAGCATAATACAGAAGGAAGTCATTAATCCAGCTGCAGTCATAAAATGGCATGTATGGTGGAAATCAGTGGCTCCTTAAAGAAAGAACATTACTAACATAATCTCCGCTGAGCAGGAAAAAAATTCACAAATGATAAAAAAGAGACTCAAATGCTCCATCTTCATATAAAGAAAATACATATGCTCTATTATAGAATAATCAGGAGGAAAAGTTGAACATATTCATGGAACTTGAAAAGAGTTTCATGTTAATCCTGAAATTACCAGTACTCAAGACCAGGCTCTGACGTTTTATCCTCCTCTGATAATATAAAGTAAACGAAGTCTTCATAACCCATCTTTCCTTCAACTTTACTTGTAAACTTCCTCGGAACCTGACAAAACAATTGAACATGCTTATCTTCTCTCTACTAATCAGATATCACTGAAGGGATGACAGAAAATTAAAACATAAACTCTTTATAACGTGATAAGCAAGCATTCTTAAAATACAACAGTTTATTCATTATTGCAGGGAAAGTAAATTGAGAAGTGACTGAGTACATGGAAGACCCCAACCTGAGAAAATATTCTATCAACGATCCTGTACGTAAGGGCATGATTGCCATATCGAATGAGGTTCTCTTTATCAATCAGAAAATCATGATCAGTATCGAGCTCCCAAAACTTGCAATATATCACGTAAAAGTGTTCGTAAGAAAAGTATCTGCAGCAAAAAATAAGGTGCTCAAAGATGCAGCAGAAGTATTTACTTGATTGGAAGAAGTAACAAGAACTTGCCCAAAGTTATCAGTAAGAATATGTCAAGCAAAAGTCAGCAGAACAAACTCTAAAAGGTAAAGAATGTGAGAACCCAGAGTTTTCAAAGTGATCTGCAAACATTGTGATGTGCTTTAGTAATGTCAAGCTCCCAAAAAGAATTTTGCTAATCAGTGATATATACTGCACCTTTTCTCCTCTCTTCTTTCTTTGACTAGTAAAAAAAAAAAAGACAATTTCCTAGCACCACCACTTGCCACATAAACATGCTTGTATTCAAACCACACGACATTAGACATATTGATGGCAATGAAACAAGAAGAAATGGCATCAAGTGAAGTAAAAGACGTGAATCTCTAAAATTTCCCGAAAAGAAGTTTGTATATTTTTCCATGTCTGCCTTAAGTCGATACTGCTGCAAATGTATTTACCTAAGGACCTTGTTAATATCTTCTTCTTCATCTGCATGTTGCATTGCAGCAATTAGGTCAGAACGCTTCAGCTCCCTGAGGGTAAGATGACCATCACCCAATCTATTCACGTAGAAAAATATTCTGTATATTACAGTTTCAGCTGGCCAATGCAAGAAAATTAACTGTTACGATAGAGTTTAGTAGTTTGAAACCCCTCTGTGCAGAAACAAGTATTTAAATAAGATGTATCAGTCCACCTGTAAAAAACAGACTATCTACTCCATCCCCAAGTCCCAATAGGGTAAAAGGTTAGCAGTTACCTAAATTAGTTTGAATGGGACTCCTTTATAGAGAGCAACTTAAGGAAATTTCAAGTCTTTGTTAGATGAGATATGCAGGTAATTAGACTTCTCTTGCTTGACATACCAAAAGCCCAGAAAAGGTAATTGCTCCAAGTGAGATATCACAACTAGGAACCCTTAAATCTTTATTGCCTTTCTTCTCAACCACAGGGCAGGGAGATGAGTAATACAGCACACTTGGTTCAACATATGATACCTGTCCAGTTCATCCCAGACACTCCCACCTCACTGAAAAATTTATAGCAACAACCACCATACCTAACTAGGACCCATAGCACTTCTAGTTTTTTGCTATGGTTAAATGTAACATCTCAAGATAGAAATTAATAGGGAAGTCTAACAGAAGAGCTTACTTAGGACAACGGTATATACATCACAAAAAGCAATGACAATTTCAAGGGCACAAAAGAGTTCTGCATGCATTAGCAATTAATGCTTTGTAATATTGAGAAGGGTACCATATCGCTCTTGAAATTCGGGAGTGTTCCGTAAGAACTCTAAACCAGGATGTGTTGCCAAAAGATCTCGAAGAACAGGCTTGAAATCATCCTACAATCAAATTGCTTGAAGTTTCAATTAACGGAAGGAAAAAAACAAAACCACAACCTTTCTGTTATATAGAAGTTGCCTCTTTATAATCATGAATAATCAGACAAAATCTTTAGCTCTTTTGAGATAGGATGAGTGAGAAACTACAAAATAATGTGATGAGCCGCTCAAACAAATAAAAAACAAACTAGAGAGTGCACCTGCGTTAGGTGTTTGAGATCTGGCTGCTTCAAGATTGTGTAAATTTGGGTTGCTATATCTTTTGTCAACATGTTTCCATTGACCCAGTAATCAACAAAGACATCCCTACAGCCATGTTAAGCAAATAGCATCAGCAAATTCTCTTTCAAGTAGTTTCAGACATTACTAGAAAAAATTAGCACTAAATGCTCAGGTATACTATGCATCAGCATTACTAGTACCCTATATCAGATATCACTTCTGAGTTGGTCTTTTTCTAGTGTTAGTAGTTTTAAATAAACACAGGAGAGGTGTAAGAATATTTTTCAAAGGTACAGATGTGATATAAGTTCACAGGGAAAAGAGTTCCAGATACAGACCAAAAGAAGCTCTTTAACTTGAACTAGTAAAGGAACAACTGGTAAAGATCATCAGTTCCTAAAACAGATTTTTTACACCACAAACATAAGTTCACAAGGTGTACTTCAGTTAAAAGAAAGAACTCTCCAGAATACAGCATTTCCCATCTAGTCAAATAAAATTCCAAGATGTGAAAGGAATGTTGGAAGGTTAAAAAAAAGTGAACATGTCCATTAAGGCGCCAGTCACTTCAGTGGGATAACAATTAGCAAAATGCAATACTATTTAAGAGAAAATCTTAGGATAATATTATTTTATTGTATGATCAAACAGTTTTATATTGTTTTTATGTACCACACTAATTCCTTTTTATTTGGTATTCTCGTCTATTCAATTTTTAGAATATAAAGGAGGATGAATATGCATCACACCCATCTCAAACTGAAACTGAGGCTGCTAAGGCAAACAATCCATAATAACTATGTTCTGTCACAATGCAACAGATCTGACTAACTTTAGAACCTCCAAAAAAAAAGATAATACACTTTATATGTTTGAGGAAAAAACTCCAATGAAATATTTTTTCCCCTACACAAAATCAATTAAATCATGTCTTAAAACCTCTGCACGGACAAACCACAACAGTCGGGAAAGAAGTTAGAATTTAAAGATAATCAACTATTAATGCAGAGAGTAACTACAAGATAAAATTGAACTTCTGAAGGGAGCTACTACAGTACTAGAACATCAATCGAACTTCAAAAACATATAGAAGGATATCTGTTCAAGAAAATGTATTCTTATATATCATATAGAAACATGTTAGAAGAGGACGAAAAGACATAGAAAGATGTTAAAGGAAGAAGGATGGCCTTCATACCATATTTTCATTTCCACTTTCTGAAGGTGCAGATGACCTTCTAGGAATTACCCAAAAGAGTTAACGGATCATCTCAAGAATTCAGAAGAAAGATAACAATTACCTTGTTATGATGCCTGTTTGATCAACATCAATCTTCCTAAAAAGAACAGTGGAGAAGAACGATGGCAACTTGCATATTTCCTTAGTTATTGGTTTGAATTCTGACAACCAAGGAAAAATTAACTTAAATAGAATGTCAAAATGCACACATAAATAATAAATTAATAATAAGTCGCATCATGTAGAGCAACTGCCCATAGAGCATGGATAAATAATGATAAACTACTCTTTAAGTATCAAGACACTTTTTCTAATAAAAAAAAATGCGTGATCCAGCTTAGTATTATGCTTATATTTGGATTATTACCCGCCCCTCCCCAAGAAACAAGGGGAAACCTTACCATCCATTTGTAGTCCATCCGTGTGACAATAGAAAAACTGGTTTATTCTAAACAAGCAGCGTTCCTTCAATTCATTTGGAGGTGGACGGCCATTTTGAAAATAGAACTGCTATCATCATATGCATTTGATCAAAAAGCAGAAATCTTCACAATATGTCTGTGCCAAAAAAAAGAAGAAGAAGAAGGCATCACACTTAATTAGTTATGCAACGTCTCCATACCTGTGGTATTAGCTCCTTAACAGGCTCGTTCACTAATTTCAAAGGGGATCCTAACATAGAGGGGCCTGCCCTGGGTCTCGTTGTCCGCGGCGAACCAGATGAACTTCTTGGGGAAAGCGGAGGGGTACTTCCAGCCGGAAACATAGACGGCAAAGAACTGCTTGTCGCTACATTTGTGCTGGAAGAAGCTCCAGTCGCACTCAAGGGTCCACCAGCTTTAGCATTATTAAGCAAATTTTTCACCTGCGTGTAGTGAAAAAGATTAATTTCAATTTGCCAATTACCCTAAGATCAACACCTATATTTTAAAGAAACGGGGGGAAGATGCACATATCATCGCTTCTATTTGAAATAATGCAAGGTAGACAGCACTAAGCATCATAGGCCCCAGTACTGAGAAAAATCCACATGGATGTTCAATAGCCCATCAGGTTCAATGTTCATTCTTAAAAGCTCAAACACGTGTGAACATCCAAAGCACCAAAAATACAATACATTGCTGAACATCCGCAAGCATTACTATCACAGTTGTTCATCACCGACAATACAAAATTTACGAAGATTCTCCATTAAACCAGAGCACCACCACATCTCCATCATCCTAGGAAAGCTTCTCAGAGACGGTAGTTCCATGAACACGGTGATTCCATTATCAGCGACTGAAAACAAGTTGTAGTCTTATATGCATATTATTATTCAAACTCTGAGCAATGTTGGATTTTTGTTGGTAAAGAACAAGAGTACACTCAAAAAAAAAGAAAAACAATTGATCCCGGAGATCCAAAGAATGTACTATCATAACAAAAGTAGAAAAAGAAATCAGAGAAAGAGCACTGAATTGCAACAGACAGTTGAAATCTTTCTTCTACGCTCCACACAAAAATGGTTAATACATCTTCGCGGTGCCTTCTAAACATTCCTCACCCTAGAGGACTTGACAGTACATTCACTAAACATGATACTTCACTCAACAATCAACATAATATACTTACATTCTCATGAAGTCAACATATTATAGTAGTTAAAATCACTTCTGTGAGATACAAGACAGATCATATAGGAGCACATTATGATGCAATAATGCACTAACTTGAAAGTACAGCTCGTAACTACACTTCACAATATTCTTGGAAAAAAACGAAAAATGCCTTGTCTTCCTGGTACTTCAGCATGACTAGGGTAAAGGGTGGCGGGCTGGCGGGAATCGAGATGGCAATCCAACAAGTTTGAATTTATGAGCCAATTGGGGGTAGAGTAGCTAATTCACAAGGGAATTATCAATTATACCAACCACAAAAATTTCAATTTCCCTTTCACTTCTTTTCCAACTAGTCTTTCTTCTTTCTTTTATTGAAAACAGTGGTGTCCAGGACAGCTTGTGCACACCTCGACTAATACCCAGCCAGCTCCCACCACCAGGTACCAGTAACTCTGTGCACTAAGTCTACTACGGATAGAAAGAAATCACCTAGTGTTTTTATTCTACTTCTAGTGGACCTCATGGTGCTCAACCCACTTTAAAGACCAACAGTCCACACCAAGGTGCATTCCAACTTTGTCATTTTGGCTACAACGTTCCATACTTAACATAAATGTAATTACTAATGCATCAAAAAACACAACATAACAAAAATATCAACAAAATTAAGCACGGTGGAACTACGTAAATAGTGCTAACACTACTGGTAAGAAGGAAGGTCCAAGTATGACCACCACACATATTTCGCAGGGAAGCTAGACTCAACTACCAACTAACTTCTACCTTATTCCACAACATCAAAACTCTCCTAAATCCTACCTAAGGTCATGTCCTTGGTAAGCTCAAGATACTACCAAAATCTAATTCCTAATACACCATAAAATACACAAATGATTAGCAAAATTAGGCACTGTAGAACTACCAAAGGTGCCGTGTCTGGGAGCGATAGCCATTGATCAAAAAGCTTCTGGGCAACAAAAGGGTTATCCTTGATAGCAAACGACGAAACATCAGGAAGCTGCAACAGTTCAGCATCAAGCCTCGCTAAATCACCAATTAAATCCACATCCATTCTTTTTACCCTCTTCAACACTCTATGCAACGAAATCAATCCAAATCCAAATCCTCAAATCTTCCAGAACTTTCCTTATCATCAAACAAACCAAAAATACGAGCTTTCACATCACCAGAACGTCGCTTAAAGTATCAATTTCTGATTATTATTTTCAAAGAAAATGCACAACGATTTTCCGAATTGAGTATTTCGTTCTAGATCCTTCTAGATTTCACAAATCTGAGATGAGATTGTATTGACGGAAAACGAATTCTAGGGATTTGAATTCCGATTGAGAGATCGGAGAAATGGAGAAATTTACAGAAGCTCGAAACCCTCGAAGCAAAGTAGCATTTGTGTGTGTGAAGGAGGAAATGCAAAATGCTAAGTTGTGTAATAATTATGTAATTATATATCTAAACTCAAATTTCGTTTAGACACTCGACTTATAAGTTTGATCGAATACCTAAATGAATTTTATTTAAATTTCACGTAAAAAAATTAGGTTCGTCTGAATTCACGTACTTTACGTGTTATCTCGTATGAGTCATTGAGACTACATCTCTTTATACTAAAGATATGAGAGATGAAAAGAATTAGTTAGTCGTTTAGTATCTATTGAAATTTAAACATGAGACGTACCATCACTAAATGACAAAACCTATCCATGTTTTGATCTCTGTTAATTTGTTTAATATATGGTTAACTTAACTGGTTAATAAATGTTTGAGAATGTACGAAATTTTTATAAATATTGAATTATAATTGTCTGTTAGGAACATTTTATCACGTGTTCAAACGTTCAATTGGAGTAAGCAGTTGTTCAAACATCTGTATAAATTTTAATTGCAAATTTAATAGATTGTTATTTATTATGTTGTATTATATGAGTCTAAATCATTTACAACAATATCATACACAATGAAATTTCATTAAATGGAGTTTAGAAGGATAGAGTGTATACAAACCTAACCATTATTTCGTGAAAGGAAATTGTTTCACTCATTTGTATAAATAATTTTATTCATCAAAACTTAAATATATGAAATTTTAAAATAAATTAACTAATATTGCATGTTATATTTCTTATGAGTTTCATCTACTTATTCGATCATTAGGCTATATGAGACTTTTGTTTAATGATGAAGGGACCGGAATGGGTGTGATACAGACAATCTTCAATTATAAACACTAGTAATTGCTTCCACAACTCGAATCTGTGACCTAACTTTTCAATCGGCATGATCAACAACCTTCACCAACCCTGGTTTGATAAACAAAATTTGATATTTTAACATAATAAAACAGGACATTAAAAGTGTAATAAACAGGGTGACATATATTCACTTATTTGGTGTAAACACATTCCAGTATCCACCAAAAATGGATCAATTCACTACTGAGCTTTGAAATCATACAATGAACTTAACTAATTTGTTTGCAAACTGGATTATTCTAAGAAAATTATCCTGCATAACTAGATTTTTAGGCAACAAAAGGCATGCACTACAAAATCGTTGGCCACAAGACTCCACGTAGCTTTTGACGAACAATATCATGTTCATTGAGATGGTACGGCGAGTCTATGACTGCTGATCAAATTGAGAAAAAAGGGTGTGAGCACAGAGTGAAATTCATCAGCTTTCTAGACTTTGTTTGTCTCGGCTTCATTGGTATTATACTCGTCGTCGTCGTCGTCGTCATCATCTTCTTCTTCTTCTTCTTCCTCATTAATGTTTCTCCTGAACTTGCTTAGTTCAGCCTTGCCATCATCATCTTCACCCAACAAGTCAAATCCAAATTTGATGTCTCGATGCTTAACTAAAAGCCAACGGAGCAAGCGGTCTTCTTTGTTCAGGTAATGCAGCTCATTGTTTAAACTGGGTGGTGTCATCACTGTCATTTGCATCAGTTGACCCTAAGAAAGATGCAATATCCTTAAAAGTTAGTGACAATAATCTAATACCGAGGACAAGAACACTTCTACTGGAGTTTGGCAGACTTCTTTTTTACTGCTTTGCAAATATACAGAAGATAAAAGTTAGTTCTAAAGGTCTCTGAGGTAAATTGTCATGTGTGCATCACATAAAAGGAATACAGAGGTGTGGTCATCGCAACAGTGCCTAAACGAATTTAGAGTTTAATTTGTCGTGCACCAAGATAATGGAAAGCAGTACAGAAAAAAATACGAGTGGGGCTAAACATTTCCCTCACAGCAGTTAAAGAGATTCATTCTTAAAAATGCCAGACATAAAAGTGAAAAAATTAAGGGCTCAAGGTCAGATGACAATCATATTTAAAATGTTCAACGAATACTTTAAGGATTTACCTACAGTCCTTGACAAATGCTTGAGATTCAAGGAAGCAGTGTAAGATTCTCAACAGACTATTCTTCTGTGGTGGCTTCTTTGAATTGATTATATCTAATTTTAAATCTTTTTTACAATCCTCAAGATGCAGAGGATATTCCTAGTATTTTAGAATTCTTATGACCTTCATAGGAGTTCTTCTTTCTTTTGAAACTTTTGGATATAAGTATTACTAGAATACTCCTGGTGTATTCTTTTGTCTATAATACAAGTTACCTTTCTAAAAAAATTGTAAGATTACTGAAAGTGAAAGGATATCAAGAGAAACACACCTGATAGTATCTTCCATCTAGTTTCTTAATGCCATAACCCAGTTGAACAGTTCCAAATGACTTTAAATCTGTAAGGACGCCATTTTTTCGATAGACATGCTTCCCAACCTTTGCAATGAGGTCCATCATAGCCTCCTTCTTTACATGGGGTTTCAGTAACAGCATACAGTCATATAGAGGCATCTTTTGTCTTCTCTTGATTCAACCAACTTCAGGAATCACAGAACTGAATTACGTCAAATCTTGGAAAATGAAAAACTACGACAAAATGCACACTGCAGGTAATCAAAGCCAACTCAACCAAGAAGTTCCCTCATTGAAGGAATCATACTCCAAAATGCTGTAACACATTGAGAAATTTTCTTAGTAGCACTGAAGTTGGAAACAGTTTTTAGATAGTAATACAATTTTGAAGTTCAGGGTACTCCATGGTATACAAGTCCAGTGCTCTAAAACTTATTGAAGGAGAAGAAAAAAATATTTTGAGAGTACAGGATGCTATGTTCTTCTGATAACGCAAAAGAAAACAAAGGACACTTTGTTCTTCTGATAACACAAAAGTAAACAAAGGACATTTTGTTCTTCTGATAAGCAACAGTAAGGAAATTCTCAATATGTTTGTTCGAATTATCCTTGAGACACACCTGAGACTTGAGATAGAAAGAGTAAAACAGACGCATAAATGGGAATGTGACAAAACACATATAAAGAAGGAAGAATATCAACTCCCAATAAGGATCCGCAAAAACACAATTCTAACCTCTTTTTTTTTTTTAGACAGTGGAACATTATCTAACTTAATTTTCCATGAAGCAAACTAACCCAAGAACCACTGGGTACCTATCTGAGAAAGATGAATAGCTTTGCACTCAAACCCACCCACCCAAAAAAAAGAACGAGAGCAAAACAAGAACAAGAATAAGTTCGCATGAATTTATAATGTTTTAAGGATAAGAAATGAACATTAAATGTAGTATCTTAAATGAACACCAAGATGGGTGTGATAGCCACAAAATCTGAATTTCTGTATTTGATAACTGATCTCATGTTCAAAGAAAAAGTCATAAGATTTCAATTCACATTTTAGAGTTTCTGTAATGAGCAGTAATTAACCATACCAAACTACATTCCCCTCCGCTGAGAAGTGACTGAAGTTTTGTGGTTTGCATGAACCAATGGGATGAATTGACAATTTATTACATGGAAAGGCTCAGAAATACCATAACTTGCTCTTGCTTTTGGTTAACTTAGGATGTACTTCCAAAGATTTGCCCGAGACTCTACAATTTCTGGATGACATGAATATAGGATTGATCTTACGATTTGCATTATGTATCGAAAACACTCATCAACTAACCATCCTTTCATGAAAATTCACGTGCTTTCAAAAGACACCTTTTTTAGACATATCATTTCCGAAATTTTGGTTGCAAAAGGTATCATCACCAAGACGGAACGCAGGGGTGGAGCCAAGTAGGGCCAATGAGGTTCATCCGAATCATTTGGCTGAAAATTACGTTGTTTATACATGATTAAAATTACTTTTATGTATATATGGTTGATGTAGAACCTACTTTGACTTCTCTCTGTGTTTACTTTCCATATTTTGAACCACTCAATGAAGATACTAGCTCAGCCACTTACCGAATGGATGTAATAATTGTTAACTACCAAATACAACAAGATGAACATAAATTTCAGCTGTCAGTAACTTCATATCATTGCTAATTAAACTATTTCAGTTTTCCTTTTCCTAGCAATTTTAGTAACTCAAAACCAAAGGATTTGCATTTGCATGAGAATTTTCCTTCCTGTGCATTGCTTCTACACCAGAAAACTAAGAAACGTAGCAGATAAAAACGGAGAGCTGAGGATTGTGAAACTACTATACAATGAGATAAAGAAAGATAAACCGAATACCTTCAACAGAGATCGGCGCGTTTTCGAAGTCGCTGGAGATGAGATCGGCGCGATAGAGAAGTCGCCGGAGATGAGATCGTCGGAGATGAACTTAACTGGCAGCACAGTGAGCTCAGTTCCTGCTACTAGGGTTTTACTTCTTGTTTGAAAGTTATATTAACCCTCAAACTTTTAAGGAAGTTGCAATTTCATCCATCTATTTCTCAATTTTCGTCCATAACACCCATATGCATATTTATTATTTGTGTTACTTACAAAATATTTGGTTCCAAAAAGATTATTTTAAAATTATCGGTGATTACTCAATTAACTTAATATTTTAAACTTTAAACTTGAAAAAATATACAATTTGAAGTTTGAAACGTGTTTTAAAATATACTATTTGTTAATCGTGATTCATAAAATCTATTATTGAATAATTGATATACGTTACATATTTTATATTAACAGTGATTTTATAAGTATGTATATTGAAACTAAAATATATAAATCACATTTATCTTCGCAATTTATAAGTTATATATGTACTGTTGCAATTAGGGGCGTCTCGACACCTCAGGCATCCGTTTTAGGCTCCAAATTTGAGGGCTCCATTTTATTTTATTTTTTTAGTAATAATAGAATTATTATAAGTATTTCTTAATAAAAAATAAATTATATTTTGTCTTTGTTTTAGTTTGTTTTGAAACATTAAAGAATGTTTTTTTTTTGTCAATTTTTAAATTTAATTTCCACATAACATGTTTAAGACCATAAAATTACAAAATATTTTAGTATATATATCGTTTGAGACCATAAAATAGATAAAGTGTTTCATTAAACAAAAAAGAAATGACTTTGAATTTCAAAAATAAAAATTAATCCTCCTATTTGTATTTGGCTTTATACCACTAATTAACTTGAGCATTCAATGGTTGCAATTCATAACATGCTTAATTGTATTTATTGATCACGATTCTAGGTATTGTTATAACTAAATTATGTATATCTATTATCATAAAAATTGATAATATTTTAACGATAATACTAATGATTCAAATCCTATCGTACCTATAATGTATAAGTCATTTGTCAATTGTAATCCACAATAAGCATAAATTATGTTTGTTGATTAGATTATATGTATTGTTAATCAATTATAGGTCGTGTTAGTATTAAATTGAGTATGCCTGTAGTTATCAAAAGTAATAGTAGTATTTTAACAATAAGAAGATTGATCCAAGTTCTATGGCATTAAAAAAATGGGAAAAAATTAAAATTATCTTTGAATAAATAAAATAACTTAAATATGTTTTTAAACTATATTTTGACTCAAATATATTTTTCCAGTCAAGGTTAACATCTATTCTTTTAGTGAAAAGAAGTATCACATGTGTGTGGATGTCACATGCACGTCAAACAGAACACACTTCCATATAGACGACTATGGAAAATGATCAAAGCTACCTTAAGTTATATGAAATAGCTTAATTACACCTTAAACTATATTTCAATTACAAAAATATTCTTTCTTATCTAACTATTGAACCGCACCTATCTTTTTGTTTAACAAAAACATCCACGTATGAGCTAAAATGCACATGAACTCCACATGTACACGCCAAAGACACCTCGTCTCCACAAGATGACTTAAAGTCTTAATTTCACTCTTGTATACATAATCGAATGAAGTAGAGAAATTACAATTTGATAAATATTTCAAATACAATAAAAGTATCATTCTCATGCATGATATAAACAAACTAATTTTAATTAATCAATTAACAATACATTATTATTATAACTTTTCTTGATAAATTAATTTTATTTAAACACATCTTAGTGAAGCTTTCTTGTTGATTCAACACAAGACCATAACACAAAGTAGTCGCTATCTTTAGAGACCAAATATACTTATCACCGAAACTTTAAGCGCAAGAAAGAAGACTTTCTTCATGGTAACTGAGCTTCGCCATATCAACATGGGCGATTCGCTAATGAGGAAAACTTGACGAACATCTGGGATGACACATTTGATTGCTACTACATCAACAAAAACCTAGCAAGCCTTTATAGATTTCTTAATTAATTCTTTTTTATCAAGTATCCTGTTTTTATTCAAGTTTTGAGTTTTTGTGGTTCATCAGTTAAAAGTTTGGTTCTTTTATGTCATTACCGTTAAAGAAAAAATTTATTTATGTCATTATTTTTTAACAGTGGTTTTGCAAAATTATTATTGACATGTAATTATAATTCAGCCACGTCATTAATTTTTGAATATTTTTTTTAAAAATATTAATTCAATTAAATTTAATTCAATTTTTTTCAGAATTATAATTTTTTAATTAAAAAATTAACAACGTAACTGAATTATATTTAGCCACATATCAATAATAATTTTACAAAACCATAAATAAGTCTTTTCGGAAAGTGTAAACGCATATTTGAGCCTTTTCCAATTACAAGATGTGGGGTTCGAGTCCTAATTAAATAAGGAGTTTAATGTAATTTCAATAAAACAAGGCAAGGATAACAGCGTGTAGTACTTGCAGTTCACACAGCCGACGATGATAACGACGACGACGCCGATGGAAGGCGCAATTCTGAAACTACCGTGTCTCCGGTCGGTTAGCCGGAACACTAATTTCACCAATCGAAGCTCCAATTCGTTCCCATGGAGTTACCGGCGGTTACATATTTCAGCTTCAGCATCAGCATCAGCTTCAGCTCCATTAGTAGAAGGCCCGAAACTTGGACCCGGTTCGCTAGGGCATATCACCCGTTCCGACTTCCCTATACTTCACCAGGTCCTACCTCTTGCCGTTTTATGTATATATATGGAATTTGTTTAGCTGAATTTTGATTCAGCTTTTGACAATATGGAAGAATTTTGGTGTTTGAGTTTTTTGGGAACTCAGTTGTTGAGGTTTTGGAGAAAGTGTTAGAAACTCAATTTTCAAAAAAGTATTGTGCAATGGTTCTTAAAAACTCTTGAGAACTTTAATTTTGCCAAAACTGTTTTTGCTAAAAACTCAGCAGTGCTGGAAATGCGTGTTTCAGTATACGCCAACTTCTTTGATGTGTGTATATGTTATATGATACATTTATCAGCTCAATCCCCAAATAGATTGTATGAATTCAATGTATTTATTGTGATTTGTCATTGTAGCCATTCTTTTTTCTTATCCGAGTTTGAGACCAGCTGTGCTTTTGCACATAGGCAGAGTTAAGATCCTGTTGAAATGCTATCATAAAACTATAATTTTGAGTGCCATAAGTAAGCTAAGTGGAAGAACCTGATACTCTCTTAGCAGGCATTTTGAATGAGTTGGTCTAGATTTGAAAAAAGTAGTATTTGAAGTTGAAGGTGAAAAAGTGTATTTGGTTGATGTTGGGTTGCAATGGAGTTGGTGTCATAGGATTTTATGTTGCATGGAATGATATGAGGGTGATATTTGCAGGAGATAAATGGCTTGAAGCTTGTATATTTGGACAATGCTGCAACTTCCCAGAAGCCAAGAGCTGTGATCGAAGCTTTGCAGAATTATTATGAAGCTTACAATTCCAATGTCCACCGGGGCATTCATTATTTGAGGTACTCATCTTGAAAAGATTTCTATTCATCATCTTTTACAATTGCTATTGTAAAATCTACAAGTTCGCTGGAATTTTATTTTATCTCTCCATAAAAAGAAATTCATTTCAAATTTTCTTTTTATAGGCTTGTGGTTAGGGATCTTCCTTTTATACGATTATTATGTACACTATGGACTTGAATAGATACAAAAGATTCATAGAACCCAACACACTAATTTAGGATTGAGGCATAGTTGATTGATTGTTTATTAGATATGCGATATTGACTAGTTTGTATTATCATTTCGAACCAAGTGCAAAGGCGACAGATGAGTATGAGTCAGCAAGACAAAAGGTGGCAAATTTCATTCAAGCGGCCGAAGCTAGAGAGATCATTTTTACAAGAAATGCTACTGAGGCTATCAATTTAGTGGCTTATTCTTGGGGACTCTCAAACTTGAAACCAGGAGATGAGGTGTATTTTCTTTCTTCCAAAGCTTGATATTTGTTTAATGTCTGCAGATAGTTATTTGAGAGGATTGGATCATTCATTCTCTTAAAGTTTTCTAGTAGTTGTGATAGTTACTTAGATATGCTGCTGGTATATGACTACAAATTGCTGTATGCCAACTTTGCAGATTATAACCACAATAGCTGAACATCACAGTGCAATTGTTCCTTGGCAAATTGTTGCTCAAAAGACTGGTGCTGTCCTGAGGTTTGTAAATTTGACAGAGGATGAAGTTCCAGATGTAGGGCAATTAAGAGACTCTCTCTCAAGCAGCACAAAACTTTTGGTCATGCATCATGTCTCGAATATGTTAGGTTGGTGGATAGTTGTTCTATAGCTTACCACTAATTTTGATTTATATATGATAGAAGGATCTTGTGGACCTACAATTCAACCTCTATCTTAGTTTCATGGAATACTCGAGATAATAAATGGCGCTCTTAGTTCAACTTTGTCAAAACACTCCTTACTCTGCATTTATATTGACCTCAAAAGGGAAAAAGGTGGTTAAATTGCTCTTTCTGTTGCATGAGCCACTCCTAGTTATTATGTCATTCTCAAATCTCAAAAGAACTACTGCTAGTCATAGTCAGAAAGAAACTAATAGAAACTGTTGCAGAATAACAGATTTACTTTCAACTTCATATACTGATATGGAAATAGTAGAAATGAACCAAGCTCGTCTAGAATTTTCCTTGACCTAGTAAAGTCTTTTTAAGCGTGGATCAATTATTGCATAAAACCTGCAGGAACTGTTCTATATCAGATTCTCTTGACTACACCTGCTTTTCATAATTTTCAAGTTTGTGGCCCTCTCTGATTTAGCTGATATTCTTAAAAGGATTCTTCATTCCGATTCTCCCTTTTCTGTTGCTTAATTGAAAGTTGATTGGGAATAGAACAACTGGAAGATAATGATTAGTTTTGTATGATATATCGGAATTCTGGGAGGGATTGCCTCTTCACTTATCATTTTATATTGCTCTTGGTGAAACTTGTTGAAAAAAATATAGAAGTAAGCAAACAAGTAATTCATACACTTGGACCTGTGAGAAAAGGAAAATGAAAGCTAGCAAATACTTCATGATTGAATATGACTCTAAAAAATCAGATACACTCTCTCTTTGTGCATTTAATTTCCCATATTTTTTTTCATCTGTTTCTTGTCCATTGGTCTCTTCTTAGTGCTACCCCCATTTTATATGCAGCTTCTGTTCTTCCTATGGATGAAGTCATAAGTTGGGCACATGATGTTGGAGCAAAAGTGCTTGTAGATGCTTGTCAAAGTGTCCCACACATGGTGGTCGATGTTAAGAATCTAGACACTGATTTTCTTGTTGGTTCCTCTCATAAGGTTAGGACAATGCCATGTACTATATAAGTGGTTCTCCATTGAGTAGCGGAAATTGAGGTTAAACGTGCTTCAGATGTGTGGGCCTACAGGCGTTGGATTCTTGTATGGCAAGAGCGAGATCCTTTCTGGCATGCCTCCTTTCCTTGGTATGTAAATTCCCCTTAACTTTGATTCTCAAAAAGAAAAATCAAAGCCAAGCATCGTTTACCGACATTGCGCTTCTTCAGCTCGGGGTTTTTGTACTTGATAAATCTCATGCCATGTGTAGAATGATTATAACATATCTAAATGTGGTTTTATCATTGATTACTTATCAAAAAAAGATATAATCACAATTTCTTAACTTTTGTTCCCCCCTCCCTTGAATTACAGGTGGTGGCGAAATGATAGCTGATGTGTATTTGGATCATTCCACTTATGCTGAACCTCCTTCGAGGTTTGTTCTTTTTCCCATGTTCCTCTTAGAGAATTTTCTGGCAATACTTGACAACTAGTTAGCTGTTCTTTTGTCCATTCAAGCTGAACTGCATCCAATGCCTGCCTTGAACCATGATCCCAGAATCTTATTGAGTTGTTATGATTTGTTTATCTTCTTTGCCATTTTCATCATCTCTAGATATCACTACCATTACATCTAACCTCAAGCTGTGTTTCTTGGATCCTTTTCTTGCTCCACTTATATTGAATATAGTACTGTCTGCTAAATATATCACTTATCGGTTGCATCGTCAACATAGATCAACTTGGAAACTTCATCTTCCCTTCATTGTTATTGGTTCTTATTACTGTTGAGGACATGTTATATCTTGATTCTGTGATTTAAACTTATGCGCAGACTCCCGCACTTCTTAGAGCTATTTGCCCTTATCTTCATCATTTCTGAGCATTATACTATCCTTCTGTGCCTTAATTTTTTTCTCCTATATAATTTTTTCCCTTTGGTCTTGTGGGGGATATGTTTTAAATTCTATGTGAGACATTGATAATCAAAACCTCTATGCTGGTGACTTTGATTAGCGCTTCTCATCTTATTAAGTATGTGTAGATTCTTTTTAACTTAATATTGGATCTGAAAATAATAAATGGACCTGGATTTTCAGTGTTTTGGCTAAAGCTTAATCAGGTACGAGTAATTTTTAAATCAAAGTTCTCTTCTAAAGTATTATTTTCTACCCCTTTTTTTGTAATTGGGGTCAGATTTGAGGCTGGGACTCCCGCAATTGGAGAAGCAATTGGGCTTGGAGCTGCAATTGATTATCTTTCTGAAATTGGCATGCAACAGATTCATGATTATGAGGTAGACCTTTTATCGCTTAACCTCATATTCATGAAAGAGATATACTTTTACATTTGTGAAATTAATATATCTGTTTACATTTTTGTTTGCTAATTTCCTTCTTCCATATGCTAGCATCTAGATTACCTATGCCCTCCTCCCCACCAACCACCCCCACACAAATAAATAACAATAATAATAGGTGGTTGCACACAAATTTGTATGAGGCAAAATATATGCCACACTTTTGTGCAAATAATGCACCACACATTTGTGCAAACGACGGAGAAATCAACGTTGCTAACACCCATCTAACGTCACCCAGGATGCCTTATGGCAAAAAGAGGAATGTCACCAACAAGAAACGAGAGGTGAGGTTGATCTAAATGAAAGACTTACATCCCAAGAACCTACTACCATTGAGGCGAGCGAGGATGATGTGGAGGTCCTTTCCAAGGATGTGTTGCTTGGTAGAGAGTGGGCCACGAAGGTTAATGCGGCGATTGACGTTGTCGAGATATTTGGCCAGCAGGTAGGGAAAGTAGAAGACACTCTTAAGCGTTTTTAGGGGCATACCCTTGAAGAGATTGAAAGCATCTGAAATGACTTGGATGGGCGTACACAAACTGAGATAGAGACGAGGCAGACCATCGCTACCTTAGAGTGTAAACTCATGGAGGCGGTATGCACTATCGATGCCATGAAGGCAAATATGGAGGCACTCGAAGAGTAAGTCAACACTGGCGTGATTGAGACCGCAAGAAATATTGTCGTGATGGGAGAGGCAAAGAGCGAGGCTTTCACACTACTAGTGTTCAAAGAAGTTTGTGATGTAGAAGAAGTAGAGAATTTTCTTTGGCACTTGGAGAACTACTCCCAACATGGAAATGTAAGGGACGATGCAAAGATCAACACTGTAGTGTTCTACTTGTTAAAGATTGTCATGCTATGGTGGAGACGCAAAATGATTGATGCTAAGAGAGGCTTGTGACTATCAGCACACGAGATCAGTTCAAGCGACAGTTTTTACCAAACAATGTTGTGTACAATGCAAGAAGAAAACTTAGAGAGTTAAAACACACATGAAACATATGGACTACGTTAAGGAGTTCACGACCTTTAAACTTAACAAGAAGTATGACAAAGACAGAGATTGCTAAGGGCACTAATGATGACATATTGTTCCACTTTATGGTTGAGTTGCGAAATTGGGCTAAGCAAAATTGCAATGCTGACAAGTATGGATTTCGGGAATGAGAAGTATGACAAAGGCAGAGGCAATAATAAGTCAGAGGATGGGCTAAGGGTGATGGAGATTGTGATAAAAGCAAGGAAGTGTATCAACAACACCACAAGACTCGGGCCACCTACATGTTTGATAATAAAAAGTCAATTGGTCGTCAGAGCTACACATAAAAGAAATCATAGTTCGAGAGGAAGGGATGCTACATATGCAGAGGGCCACATTACTTCAAAGAATTATCCTGACTTAAAGACTCTGCGCTATGGTGCATGAACATATGGAGAGTGTGCAAGTAGAGAGTTTAGTCCCACAACTCAATTAGGATTGATTGGACTATGTGGAGTCATCACAAAGTCAACTAGCCACTTCACGAGAATAGAAATCAGTGAACGTGGACCTTGTGAACAATAAGCTTGCTCGTGCATTGGTTGACACTAAAACAACTCATAATTTTATGATCGAGTATGCAACAAAGAGACTAAAGTTTGAGCATACCCCAGCTAATTCTCGCATCAAGACCGTGAATATTGATCCTCAAAATGCTCATGGTGTTGCCATTAGTATTGGTGCGAAATTGGGCTACTGGAAAGGTACGACAAACTTTGCCATATAAAGATGGATATCTTTGATATGATTTTAGGCAGGAGTTCTCCACACAATGTCATACCTTGATCAACCCCTATCGCCATTGTCAATGGGTCATGGAATGAGAATGAGCTTGTATGGTGCCAACTATTGCTATATCACACAAAGAAAATCAAGCACAACTTTAGACTATGCAACTTGTGAAGGGGCTCAAGAATGAGGGGTCGTTCTTGGAAACCATACAAGTTTTGAGGGTGACAAAGACAAAAGGCCATTCTCGCGTTCCACGTCCATTAGAAGGGAATATCATCGCAAGAAGCTCCATGAAAACAATATGAAGAGTTGTGGCTATTCATAGATAGGACACAAGAGTTCTCATAGTAGTAAAGCGACGTGGTCGTCACAACATCAAGTGGGAAAAAGTATGATGACCTGTCGCATCATTACGCCACATGGAACAGAGTTGCCCATGTGGAGGGCTTACATAGGAAGAATGTTAGTTCACAGTGGAAGATTCTAAAGATATGTGGAGAAACCCCTTGGGAGACTTTGGAATTCCATGGCTTACATGGAAGAGCCTTGGAATATTCTAGTTGTGCAGAGTATTCTAGAGAGGGAACTTATTTGTAAATATGTAGGGACTTGTGTAATAATTATTGTCTACAATTCAGCTCCTAAGTTAATAATATAAATAGATGAACATTCATTTGTAAATTAATCAAGCAAAAATCAATTAAGGTCTCTACAACACACTTCTTCGTTGCAATCCTCTTGTGTTCTCTCTACCATTCTCTTAGTGATTCCTAGAGTCTCAGGCTGACTTGACGCTGCAAGATGGTAAGCAACCCGCGCAAAAACGTGATCAAGTTGTCAATTATCCCACGTGTACTTAGTAAAAAAACTAAGGACGTGATATAAGGACATACTTTGAACTAACCTCCATGAACAGTCAAAGCCTTTATTCAGGCGTCATATTTAAATTTATGTACCATTGATTTTAGCACAATCCACCTTCGAGTGTAATTTTATATATATGGTCATCTTTATTTTTCACAGTCTTTTGCTTGTTTGCTCACATCATTCCCGTTTGACATAGATTTTGAAGTTTAAACTTGAACATTTGAGTTTTTAAAGTTGTATTTGGGTATGCATTTTAGTTGATTTTTTTTAAAGTGTTGTGAGTGGAAGCATGGATAGCTTAAGGGAAAATCTAGTAAACCATTTGTTTTAGGCCTCAAAATTTTGAGGCTCCAAAAGATATGACTTTTCGTTGTTACCCAAGAATTTTTATCAGGAATGTTCTATATCTTTTAATTAAACAAATCAAAACTTTATATTAATAGATAGATATTTTACATCAACATCCAACGTGACGTATATTAAACAAATGCCTAACTATTAACTAGAACTAATCCTAACTTTTATAAATAATAATATTACTACGTGAAGTTAAAAGCTTAATGTCTTTTAAGAATATACTTTAAAAATAGTAGTATGTAAGAATCAAAAAAAGATAATAATCCTAAATTAATAATAATTTGTGTATGTGTGTATGTCTTTAAGACCTCTTATTATAATTTGACTTTAGGCCACTAATTTTATTGAGATACCTTTGATGGAAGCCCCAGAAATTGGCACAACTAACTCTATCGGGCATGGTTGTTGTCACTTAATGTTGATTAGTGCTCATCTTTAGAATCATGTAGAATATGGTGAAATTAATCAATCAACAACAACATTCCAGATATAATATTCTTTACGATATTTCAGTTCATTTTAAATTTTTGGTGAGATGAAATTTTAATGCAAGATAAAAATGTATAATATGAATTCCAATAATGAATGATTTTGGTGATATGTCTCCTCATTTTCATGTTCTTTCTCAGATGGAGTTAGGTAATTATTTGTATGATCGCCTCTCTTCTGTATCTGATGTTCGAATTTATGGGCCTGCACCTTCACGAACCGTTAAGCGAGCGGCTCTTTGTTCTTTCAATGTTAAAGATATTCACCCTACTGATATCGCAACCTTCCTTGACCAACAGGTATGGGAAATAAAACTCCATCCTACCTCTTGCATAACTACAATTTTTTACTCTTACAAAAACAGGGGTGTTTGTAAGATGGTCCACTTGAGCACGTATCCTATTGGTTAGGATGTCGTGGTAAATAAGTTATTTCTAAATAGCTACGTTTTCTGCAGCATGGTGTAGCGATTAGATCAGGTCACCACTGTGCTCAACCTCTGCATCGACATTTGGGAATCAATGCAAGTGCACGAGCTAGCCTTCATTTCTACAATACTAAAGACGACGTTGACAAATTCATCGATGCACTCAAGGACACAATCAACTTTTTCACTTCTTTCAAATGAAGGTATTTTTATGTTCTCTAGTGTACCTTAAGGCACATGTAACATAAGTAAAAAACTTATAATTATCTCAATTTGAAGGTGTGATTCATGAATAAATTGACTTTAAGGAGTTTGACATTATTGTAAATTAGGTACTAATATCAATAACTAATTACGATTCATTTCAATTGTTGTGGTTTTAGATTTCATATATACTTTTACCATCAAATGTCATTACCATTCATTTCAATTGTTATGGTATTAGATTTCATATATTCTTACCCTCAATCATTGGATGGTCTACTTTTCACTTGTTATTTTGAGCCATCAACATTGTGTTTTTGATCTTGTTAACTCGATATTAATAAGTCGAAAGCATTCCCCTCAAGTTAAGATCAATAAAACAGAAAACTACAAGACTAGATACAACCTGACTGTACTAAACAATGTTAATACATTAATTACAGAGACTTGAGAATGAGACTGTAAATAACAAGGTGGACGAAAAACTAGGTTTCTCGATCCGCGATAGCCCAGAAGTTACCCCACCTGGAGACTCTTAGCTAAGATATCAGTAGCTGATGCATAAAAGCACTGATAATAGAAGATTTGATAGGCTGAATGGTACATCTATATTCAGTGACTGGCGTTACACCCTACTACTAAGCTATACTCGATAAGTTTGGCGATCACTTGTGCAATACGCTCTTCTTTGGTGACTTTGCTTTCTTTTGAGACGCATTCTGCCACAACATTCAACAAGAAACTCGTCAGTGCAAGCCAAAATTTGGAACGCAAATCGTATGTGGGCTTCGTTAGCGAGAACAGAACAGACACTGACCTTCTGTCTTGCCAAAGCTTCATAGTCAATCCTATTTTTCCACTTACTCTTCCGAAGTTGAACTGGTCGGTTCCCAACATACTTCCCTGAAATCAGAAAGATTTTACCTTTGTCACTAAGGGATTCGAGTTCAGTGGAAAGTATACTGCCGGTTAAATAACTATGACAACAACAAACACATCCATTTTTCAAAGAAGCCTAAGAAAACCACACTACTCAAAGCTCAAATACTCTTAACTGAAAGTTCCCCTTCCTTGTTTTCGTTTATCTAATTCGACTTCAACAGCACACTCCTAGTTGTTGTGATGCTGTGTCATCCAGCAAGTCTTCTCGCATTGGGGGAGGGATGGGTTTGCAGATAACACTCTTCCGTCCGGCCAAATCTTTTGACCTTATGACATCAAACAAGGGATAGAAAGAGACCCATATAAGGCATCAACAAACAGAATAAAACAAGAAAAATTTCAGATCCATTTGGTTATCATCCCATACCATTCCGGTCTGGTGATCTTCAAAGATATTTAATCGTCCCTCTTATCAAGCTATGCCATTTAAGACATCGATTATATTAATGTAGCAGAAGCAAAGTAGAGACTGTGCCTTGTACACATCGAAAGACCACTTACCATTCATTTCTTTAAGTGCCACGACAAGGTCTGAAGGGTTGGAAAAACTAACAAATCCATATCCCTTGGTCTTACCAGTCCGCTTGTCTCTCACAACCTGTCATTCTTACATTGTTAGAAACCCTTAAGGACATTACAAGAACGATGAATGTACTAAGCAACATTCTTCAGTTATGATCTAACATGTGCATGGAAACTGCCAACATATGCAGTCTACGCAACAAACAGAAAAAGAGAAAAGCGCTACATACACATGCTGAGGTGAGGAGTACAAGTTTGGTTCCATCCAAGAGCCCAACAATGGCATCATCCCACATCACGACACCATTCTGAAATTTCTTTCCCCCCCTTTTTTAATAGATCAAAGTTCTCCCCCATATTCATGAATGTCTTGAGATATGGACAAAAACGATAAAAGGAAGAAGAAAAATTACAGACATGAAGACCTCCAGCCCTTCATGATCATCATCAGAAGTTGTCAGTTCGTAACGACAACATACCCAATATAGTCGCACAAGTGAGGGTAGAATGTATGTAGACCTTACCCTATCTTTGTGTGGCAGAGAGGTAGTTTCTGATAGACCCTCGGATCAAAAGACATGTAACTGACACAAGTCCATATATAACCATTAAAAGTATCACTATTGGAAAAGATGAAACGATTCTAGAAGAACTTACCCTGGCCATGTTGAAGGAAGGAAATCTTGAAAATGCTTTTGATAAAACATCATCATTCACCTCATTCCCAAGGTTACCACAGAATAGCCGAAAATCATCTGCATGACCCCAATCCTCAACTTAGTCAGCCAACTAATAGAATTGAGTCAACTGACAACCATCTTACAAAAAAAGCCAACAATCGAGCAAATAGAGCACAGGATCAAGTGCTAAAGAAGTCATATGGGGAAGTCAAACAATCATCATTATAGTATTTGCTTCAAACTATATGCTACTTACGCTGCAGCATTGGCCTCAAAATATAGAGAGCATCCACCCGGTATATGATAAAATATTTATCAATACTCAGTTCTTTCAAGTTGCCTGAACTATGATCGTTGTTCATGCATCTCCTTCCAAACATATTTATTTCTATTTCCCTAAATGATCGGGTAGGTGTAAGGTCACATTCACCATTCATAACTGTTTTTCCTTGAATTTCCAGACTTCAACTGCATGGTAATTTACTGGTTTAGTGCTTCCCCAAACTCCAGATCTACAATTACACGGTTATCCAGAACATCACAGCTTTGATATTCTTATAAGCACTGCCATAACCCTTCATAAGAAGGTACTGCTTAACTCAATTCATGTCTAAAACTATCCGAAACTCGAGGAAACCAAATTGGAACAACTACACTAAACAGAATCAAGTCTATTAATTGGGTAAACACAAAATTCACCCATTTGACACAAATTTGAATTGGAAGAAAGAATTAATCGGAGCAAGCGAGCTTACTCTCCGGCCACTCTGCAAGAGTAGGATCTTCCCAAGTCTGTCCTGCTGCCTTTCGAGGCACAGCTTTCTTTTTCACCTCAGCTTTTTGCTCAAGCTCACTTCTCGCAAGTGCAGCTTTCACATTCTCAATTGCTTCGGGCGTGATTGTCTGTGCAACTCTTTGAAATAATTGCTGTGTCTGTCCATTAGAATCAGGCACGTTAGACACATTGCCAAGAAGATCTTTTTTCGAGAAGAACAAATTGCAAGCTTTAAAAAAACACATGGATAAAGATGTACAGGGGATCTACTTCAAATACTTCAATGAAGAATTTTCTTTTCCCGTTGGCTTGCTAATGGGGAACTAAGCAGATCATTTTGAACATATCAAAATTTACACAGGACGCATACATTCATGTGTACACATATGATGGTATGAACATACCAACCAACATATCTTAATAAGTACAATCAATTACAGAAGAAATAACATTGGCATTATACATAAAGTAACCACTCGAACTTTAAGAGTACCAGTCTAGACACCTCAACTTGGCCTCACCAGACAACTAAATAGTCGAACTTGTTCCCCCTTTCTCTCGTATACACCCAATGCTAATGTGACATAAATTTTTGAAAATGTCTAAATAATCATTTAGTAAATTGGAGTGTTCAACCGATACAATGGAGACACGTTCTACTTCAGGTGTCTAGATGCGCATACTCAAAGTTTGGAGTGTTAAGTTTCCCGTTGAGGCCAATTTTGAGTGTCTATTTACGTATTATTATGCCCATAATATTAAGATTTTTACATTACATTTGAGTAAACAATGCTATCTGAAAATTTAATTCTGTTTTTTTCCTCCCTATCTCAGTCCAGGTCAGTTCATCAAGAGTAAAATCAATGTAATTATTAATCTACAAACAACAGATCGAATTTGTTATATAAGAATCAGTTCTTACAAAAAAAGAAGTTCAAAATTGAAATACTTACCTGTAAATACTGAGGTAAAGAGTAAACGTCGGGAACAGCTGCCGGAGCAGAATAGACAGGAGGAACAACGGGAGGAGCAGAGTACGGTTGCGACGGTTGTTGTTGGAGATGAAACGGCGTCGGAAAGTATGTGCCGTTCAAGTAATTGTACTGCGACGAAGTCACCGTCGACATAGTAATTACCGGTAGACGGAAATGAGAAAGGAGATTTTCCGATCGGTGAATTTAAGGGCTTGTTTGGATTGATTTTGCAGCGATAGTAAACGAGTTCATTTCATTCATTAAAAATTACTGAAAAAAAGAACCATTGAGGAGAATGTGGAGTGTTCTAGAAATATTCTTTCCATAAAATCCAGAAGAAACCAGAAACGAGAATAAAAAAAAGAGTAACTTTCACATATAACAAATATAAAAATTTTATCTGTAAGTTATAATTGTAGTTTGCATAATCGTGCTTATATCAAACATAAATATGTATATTTCGCTATACACATACGAAAAATCAACTGTGTAATTCGTTATACATTTACAAAGAAAACAGTTATATAATTTGCTATACATATACAAAAGAAAGCAGTTGTATACAAAAAAATCAATTGTACTAAATCTTTGTATGTACAAAACGAGAAAGAGAGAAAGACAAAAGAAAATTAGATAGGGGAATATTCGTATTGTATAATTATAAGTGTATCAGACGAAAATATATGTATTTTGTATGTGTATATACAATTTTTTTCTCGCTTTATATAAACAGAAACACAATTTATACATTTCATTTTCTGTTTGTATAAGTGAGAGTAGCGAATGTGGCGAGCGAGGTCTTGGAGAGAAAAGAGAGCGGAACGAAGAGATCTGTATATACACAATTTCTTTTCGCTTTATACAAACACAAACACATTTTATACATTTGTGTTTGTATTAAAACGAGAAAGGGGAGCCAAATTGCCACCAAAACGAGAATGACAAACGAGATTCCACCAAGGAAAGAGGCAAAAATAACAATAGTTTGCTGTAGAGTATAATTAAATCAAACTATATCTACAGTATTTAATTTAAATTAATAATTTGTTACTACATACAATTTTCCTTTTATAGATGGAATATAGGATACAATATAGTTGAGAGTGGGCTGTATGCCCACATTTATGGGCCTCCAATGTAGATTGAGAAGTAGGCCGAATTAGTTAATACTAGTATTTGGGCCTCCATGTAGCTGCCCAAATATAGGATACAGTGTAGTTTGAATCAAAAGATGTAAGTCGGATAAAATGCTTGAACTTTAGTCATATACGAAAGAAGTTTGAATAATAAAGTTTGTCAATCCCTCTCTCCCTCGTATTCTCGCTCGCCACTCTCCCGCTCTCGCTTGCTTATTTCTGTCGCTCGCCTCTCTCGCTTTATACAATAGAATTGTGTAAATTGTGTTTCTAATTGTATAAAGCGAGAGAAAATTATATAAACGCATGAAAATACATATATCTTCATCCTATACACTTATAATTATACAATACAAATATTTCCCTGTCCAAGTCTCTTTTGCCTTTCTCGTTTTATACAAATTCACATTGTATATAACTTTTCTTTTTCTCGTTTTATATACAATTCGATTCAAATTGTATATTTCCCGCACAAGTCTCTTTTTGCCTTTCTCTCTTTCTCGTTTTATACAAATTCAAATTGTAATAATTTCTCTCTTTCTCGTTTTATACAACTCAATTCTGCCTTTTTTCGCTTTTTCATTTTATACAATTCAAATTGTATATAATTTATCTCTTTCTCGTTTTATACAATTCATTTCAATTGTATATGTATAACTAATTATACATATATAAGTTTGCTATGAAACACAATTGTACAAACTTTGGTATAGCATAGAAATATAAATTTTATATTTGTTATATGTGTAAGTTGCCCTAAAATTAAACTTCTAACCTTTTTTTAAAAAATTTATTTATAGAAATAAGTGAGGAACAAATTTTGAAGTGGTGTGGACCATATTTTCCCCACACCAAACAATGTTCTTCATTATACAAAATAATTAAAATTCCCACCTCAAAATACCAAAAATATTATTATAAAAAATTAAAATAAAGTGTTATAATTATTAGTACCCCTTATATAGCAAACATACGATAAAGCCAAAGATGGAAAAAAAATTGCATGTAATTGTACGGACAAAAGGATCATGAAGATCAACGGCCTGTATTAATCCACATGTCAGCATGGCAAAGGTGAAGCCGTTGATTAAAAAACGAGCCGACAAGCAGTACAAGCTGACACGTGGGAGACTAGACAAGTTGTGTGGGGACCACAAAGAGTACGTGTCAGCACAGTACAACACGTTACTCCCGTAATTTACGGGAGCTATATTTGTAGACAGCTAAGCCAGATAGCCGGAGGTTAATAAGTTAAAATGTTTTAAATCGTCGAGATTGTGATGTAGTGGTAAGTAATTATTTTTAATTATGAAACAATACGTAATAATTGTTTAAATAGAGTGTTAGTGATCTCAAATTTAAATTGTAAATAATTGTATTTGTTAAAATGCACCATACTCTACAAACTCTCAAATACTGAGTGAAAAATCAAAATAAAAAGTTTGAAATGCATTTAACCTCAATTTTTCATGTCATAAAAAAGCTAACATAATTTGACCTTTTCTTTTTTTTTTTGTTAAAAGTGTGTATATATATATATATAACTATGATAAGACAAAAGAATTAGATCAAACGTACTTTCTAGACGGGCTAGTAGACACAAGTATACAACGAGGTTATCATACTGGGCTAGCTTATTACATATAGATTGCTTAACTAGTCAAGTAGAGATATCTCCGTTCTTGGTAAATATTTTTACACTCTTAATTAGTGATTTCAAATTTGAATGGTGAATAATCATCTTTGTTAGGAAATATTTTAATGTTTATGTGAAATTTTTCAATGTGTCTCCAGATTAATCAGGATAGAACGCATAACAAATGAGAAATCAACATAAATAAATATAAACATATTTCTTTAGAAGAGGAATAATCTAGTGTCAATCAACGTGTGTTGTGGTGTGATGATAGGATTGTTCCTTTCTTAACTAAAGACCTCGAGTTTGAATCTTGAGTATGGAGAAAATCCAATTGAGAACGTCACCTCAAAATGAATCCTGCATTATGTAATTTAGATCTAGTCGATACTCCAGTCAGGGACGGAGCCACTTTGAACGAAAGGGGATCATCCGAACCCTTTTCCGCGGAAAAGTATATGATTTATACATGGTTAAAATAACTTTATATGTATATATAGTAGATATTAAACTCCCTTCGACTACTTTATATGTCTATTTTTACATATTTAAAACATTTTTATTAAAAATTCTGACTTCGCCTCGTACTCCGGCGTCGACTTCAAATACATAATGAGTAGAAAAATCTAGTGTCTCTAGAGAAAAGCAACTCCATTCTTTCCCATCCCCACCTCTTTGCACAAATTGTCTTCATGTCATTGAATTGTGAAACATTTTTTTAGTCATGAGGTGATTCAACATATATATATATATATATAAATGTTGTAGCCTCACACTATATTTATACACAATTTGTAAAATAGTATATCTCACATTATTAAAATTATTTACGTATTTTATTGCTCAAATTAACACATGTGACATGACTTATCTCATGCTTGATCTTCTTCCCATGTAAGATTTGATATAACTTGTTGAACTTATCGAATTCAAAAATATTCTTAATAGGTATTTATTATTTTTCCGTATAAAATATTGTAAATTTAAATATATCCTTCTAAAGAAAATTAGGATCGATAAATAAAAATTAAAGAAAGAAGTTAGGAGTTTTATTTTTTTAAAAAAAAGATAATTTGGTGAACTAATAGTTTAATTTTTTCTTTTTGATTGTTTAATAATTATAGATCTGTCTATAATTATTTTATAAGTGATTTAATAATATAAATATTTTTATATCATAAATACATAATAAATTATAACTCTTTGACAAGACACCTCTATCTTTTGTCTGTTTAATGGAGTCTGCATATAATTATTGGAGCACATCATATTTTATTCCTTTAAAATATTCATTTTCAAGATTTTCAGTAGTAGGATCTTGCACCAAAACAAGCTAATTAGCCAATTTCAAAAGAACATTCTCATGAGGAGATTAATATATTAGACTAAAAAATTAAAAAATAAAAAATTGATGCATAAAATATCTCGCATTAATAAAATTCAGGAAAAGCTGAAGGGTCATGACATTACAATAAAAATATTTTTTAGCGACGATAAATATTGATATTTATAAAGAGTACTAAAGTCTTTACGGTATTAGTAAAGTGTCATTGGAACTAACGCCGCTAAAAGCTTTAGATGACATGTATAAAGAATGCTAATTGCCGTTAAAAATACATATTTAGTAACAATTAAGAATTAATTATCGCTAATGATCATTTTTGATATAGTACGAACACTTTAAAAGTCATGATATCAAACTAGCATTTTAATATAATGTTTCAACCATTTAATTTAAACTTATAATTTATAAATCACGCAAAATAATTTTATTATTTCTTCGAGATTTGTATTCGAATTAAAAGATGTATGAGCCCTATTAGCAAAGATGTAATGACTAAAATAATTGATATTAGTAAGTTGTCATATTCTAAAACTTTTATAAGATCTCAAAGGATCTATACTAACAATATTTAAATCTCAAATCAAGATATATACGTGAGATTTTGTCTTTTAGTTTAATAATAGATCTAGTTTCATTAAATTATATATTATAAGTCAATACCTAACTAATATTCTGTTATCCACTAATAATCTAAATTTGTCCTCAATTAAAGAACCAAATTAGTTTATTGTGATACTAAAATTGCACCAAATAAAGAGGTGGTGGGGGATCTATGTAGTTTATATAAGATTAAATAATCAACTTTCCAAATTAAGTAAATAAGAATCTATGCATTTCTTTATTTTTTAATTCAAAATTCGATATTCACATTAGTTCAAAATAATCAATATGTAGAATCGGAGAATATGAATTCAATTTTATACATACGCAAAAGGAAGGTAATTTTGATGTTTTCAATCATTAAAGAATCGTATGAAATAAAAGTCTCATACACTATTTTGAAATTTAATATTTAAAAATTATATCGTGAATAATTAGAAACGCGGAAACAAAATTAAATAAAATTTGATCACTATGAACAAATTCATAAATTCCACAACGAGGTAAATCACGGTCCATTATAAACACGATTTCATATTTATTCCCTCAATTTCATATTAATTAAAGTTTTGAGGTGTTTCACACCCTTTAAGAAAAGTAGGTTAGGATATAAATTGAACATAATTTTTCATTTTTATCCTTATTAATTATTTTAAAAAATAATTAAACATTTATTATAATAACTAATTTCAATACTGACTTAAAGGTAAAATTGGAAGAATATTTTAAAAATACTCTTAAAGATCTTAAGCTAATCTGAAAAATGAAAAAAAGGCTCAAAACTTAAGTTAATATGGAATGGAGGGAGTACTTATGATTAGGGGTGTGCATTCGGTTTTTCAATTTTCGGTTTTGAAGAAGAATAACTCAATCCGAACCAAAGCAAATTTTGTTTGGTTTCGTTTCTCTCTTCACGGTTTGGTTATTCAGTTATGGCAATAATTAGAAACATAATCAATTGTATAGCAATTTGAATATATATATATATATATATATATATATATATATTATTTTATTTTTCTAAATGCGAATCAAACTGAAAAATCAAACAAAGTAAATTATTAATCTAAAACTAATTCAAATTAAAATTCGATATAATTTAATTTAGTTTTTCGATTTAATAACTCTTATAATAAATAGTTTCCTTGCATTACCATAACATAAAATCATATATGGGATAATTAAAGAGATTAAACTAGTGGTCACTGCATAGGGGAAGAATCTTTTTAAAGCAATCATTGGGGCATTTAAGTTATATAAATATACAATAATAATAATGATATATATTTTTTAAAAATAATAATATAAAAAACTATAGCTAGCATTTAATTTGGAAAGAGAGGACTAAAAATATGTACGTAAACTACTCCATTATTCAATAGACAAAAGCTATTATGATTTCTTCTGTTAGTAGATGAAATTGCATTTATCATTCACTATCTGTTTATATGCATAATATGAAAGTTTGATTTTGATTATTATATTAGTCAGATTTTCTGAAATATTGCTGTCGTTGTGTCAAAATTTTAAAAATTCATTATTTTTAGGATCTAACACACGTGACACATTCATAAACCTTTTTAGGAGTTTAATTCGAACACCTAATCTTGCCTTAGAAGAACAACTAACAGAAAAAATGTATATATATCGATTGAGCATATATTAGTCTATTCAGGCTGTAACTTTTTTTCTTTCAGAGAGATTATCGAGTTTAAGTTCTCTCCGAGAGTGAAATATATGTTGTAGTGTGTTTATGCAAAGAAATGCTCAATTATGTGGTACAATTAGTTCAAATTCGAGCAACTTTAGGATAAAGATTTGAAAATTCTAATCATATTTGTCACAACTAGATCATTTAAAAAATAGCTACAACTAATTAGTGGTACATATATAAAACGTGGAATTAATTAGCTGAAAAATAAAATTGATTACCGCAACAAGTTAAAATAAATATATACTATAAAAATTTCTATAAGCATATTTGAAATAATACATCTCAATATTTAGTCAATAATTAAACCATTATGATTATCTATGTCACATATAATTTAACAAAAAAACAAACACTTTATTATTTTTATAATATAGAGAGGATGCATGCAAAATCATGTCCTAATTTTACATTATCCTATATAACTAACATATATAGTTTTTCTAACACTAATGTCAACTAGACAATTATTTAATATTTCAGTACACTAAGCTTCCACAACATACGTTAAATTTGGTTAAATCCATATCGATCACATAATTGGATCTTATCTACACATAATTACTCTTGCATTTCTATAAGAAATTGTTTTTGGAGTAAGTCAGAACCTCTTGATCACCATGCCCTCGTCTACACGATCACTCTCAATTACCATTTCCAATATTTCCATATCCGCAAAAAGTTACACATGTACCTGTACCACGACCATCACCACCATCATCAATCACTGTTATTATTTTCGACTTATTATTATTTGTTGATGATAATGTCCTCTTCCTCTTCTTTTCATAACTAACCCCTCTTGATTTAGATTGAAAATCCCTCACTTCTCTTAAAAATAGCCTCACATTTCTTGAACCAAATGGGTTCATTTCTGGCTTTCCACCATTTTCTTCATAAGCAGCTCTAAGCCTACCAATTAGTGCATCAAGACTCCCCCATGCTTGCCTTAATGGACAAGGACAAGGTGCTGGAGGATTTAGTAGCCCAAAAAATGGACAGTTTTGGTTGTGGACTTTAGTTTTACCGAACTGGTCCAGGTATCTGTTAAAGACATAATTAAATAAATAAAAAATTAATGATAATATCACCTTAAATGTTGCAACGAAAAATGAAAAGTTTTTTGTTTTTTTAGAGGGGGGGGGGGGGAAATTG